>NC_081406.1:266837691-267137691 GCF_030272615.1 Cryptomeria japonica
AAAGAGGCGGTTTTTGCTATGGCTTCCTTTCAGGCCCCAAGCCCCGATGGCTTCCCTCCGGCCTTCTTTTAGGTGTTTTGGGAAATTGTGAAGTATGACTTAATCAAAGCCACCAAGGACTTCATTCGCACAGGGAACCTACTGAAGAAATTGAATAATACTTTCATTGTGTTGGTTCCTAAAGTTCCAAATCATAAGTTTATAATTGAATATCGTCCTATCAGCCTGTGCAATTCGATTTACAAGATATTTTCTAAAGTTGTTGTCAACGTAATCAAACCCCTTCTTTATAGATGTATTAGCCCCTCTGAGAGGGGTTTTGTTTCGGGCAGGCAGATCCTCGATGTAGTCATAACTAATCATGATATTATCCATTCCATGGAGAAGAGTCGCAACCCAGGTGTGGATTTTAAACATGACATCTCTAGGGCTTATGATAGAGTTAATTGGAATTTCTTGTATACTGTCCTATCCAAGATGGGATTTCGAGGAAGATTCCTCAATGTTATCAATGTGGTTGTGGAAAGTGTTCACTACTTAGTGATTGTCAATGGCACCCCTTAGGGATTCTTCAAGGTTGGGAAGGGCCTAAGGCAAGGGGACCCTCTTTCACCTTATTTGTTTATTATGGTGGCAGAATTTCTGAGCAGTAACTTCTCCCACTTAATCAAGAATAGAAGAATCTTGGGAGTGAAAGCGGCTTCTACCCTTTCCCCGGTGTTTATGCAACAATTTGTTGATGACACTTTCATGTTTGGCCAGTCATCTATTATTGAAGCTAAATAATGGAAACACTTGTTGGAGGATTATGCTTTGGCCTCAAGACAACTTATCAACTATAATAAGAGCAAAATATATTTTTTCAACACGGATAGGAATCTCCAAAGTAAACTTATCCAAATTCTTGGATGTTGTGCTGCTAATCTCCTCGATTCCTACCTGGGCCTTCCCCTCGCAATTAAGGAGGTTACCCCCCAGTTCTGGGAGTCTACTCTATAAATAATGCAGAAGAAACTTGTTGGTTGGACTGGAAAAACTCATAGCAGCGTTGGCAAACTCCAGCTTCTGTCGACCTCTCTTCAAGGTGTCCCGATCTATTTTCTATCCTTATTTAAGATCTCCATTGCTATAGCTGAGAAACTTGAGAAAATCTAAAGAATTTTTATGTGGATGGGTATGGAGGAAAATTCTAGACTCAGTCTTGTCAACTAGGAGGTGGTGTGCAAACCCAAGTACATGGGAGGCCTAGGGATCAAAAAAGATTTGGACCTAAATAAGGCCTTGCTAACTAAAATTGGATGGAATCTTGTGAAGGACAGAGCTGACTGGTGTAAGATTATGCAAGTTATGTACTTCAACCACACCCCCTTCTCTTCCCTTTTATCCTCTCATGACCTCCCTTCAGGCTCTAAAATATGGAACAACATTGTCAAAAGCGAAAATCTCCTTAAGGGAGGTCTAAAATGGTAGTTGGGCACTGGTGAGAAGATTAGATTCTGGGAGGATAACTGGATTGGGGATAGACCCCTGGCCTTTACTCGCTTCAGTAGCCTCATGGGAACTCTCAAGGTCTCTCTTGGTCCTCTTGTGATGAATTACATATCCCCCCTTCACCGCTACTTGAGGCTTGTTGATGGTCTGGGAGATAACACTCATTTGGGTCATTTGGTGGGGGATCTTCAGTCTCTTCTTGAGGAGGTCAGGATTCCTTGATTCCCTCATGCTGACAAGTTTGTTTGGACTAAGAATCCCTTAGGCTCCTTTAGTGTCAATTCGGCCTACAATCTCATGATTGCTCCTACCAATGACTTCTACAATTGGAGAAAGTTTGGAATTTGCAACTTATCCCAAAAATAATTTTTTTATGGTGGACGACTCTGCATGGGAAGATCCTAACCATTGATAACCTTAAGAGGAGAGGCTTCCTAATGGCCAATTGGTGTGTGTTGTGTAATTGTGCTGAGGAAAGCATCAACCATTTCTTTATTCATTGCCCCTTCGCTTCCATGGTTTGGTACAAAGTCTTACAGAAATTCAACATCACCTGGACCTTCTTAGAAGACTTGCATTTATCATCAACTAGAAGTGCCCGTCTGCTCACCCCCTGATCAGACAGTTTTGGAAACTCATCCCTCCTCATATCTGCTGGAACATTTGAAAGGAAAGGAATAATCCAATCTACCATGATACTAATAACTCTGTTAACATTATGGTTGGAATAACGGAGAAGCTTCTCAGGGAGAATGCTTTGGTTTGCAAATGGAAAAAACTGCAACCTTTGGAGATGGATTGTAATTGGGTTACGATATGGAATCTGCCTGACGACTTCCTCCAATATGACAATTCTAAAAGGATGGAGAGGCTCAACACTAGATGGTCGGCCCCTTCCCCCTCATGGTTTAAACTCAACTTTGATGGCGCCGCTCACAGTGGGGTTGCGGCGGGAGGTGGAATTATAAGGGACAGCTAGGGCAATCTTGTTCTGGCCTATGCTGGAAATTTTGGTTCAGCCTCAAGTAACATGGCCGAAGCCTTAGCGCTCTTCTGGGGACTTAAATTGGTTCTCACTATTGACGCTATAAGATTTATCATTGAAGGGGATTCTAAGCTAATCATTGAGGCAACTAAAGGTGTTTCTAGGATTAGCTAGATGATTAGCAACATTCTCAAGGACATATGGTCTATGATTGTTTGGTTGGAGGAATTTCACATTCAACATATTTATAGAGAGGGAAATTTGGTGGCGGACTCCTTGGCTATGGTGGACCTTGAGATGAAAGGTATGAGGTGTTGGAGACACTTGGCATCACTTTCTGATAGATAGAAATCCCTCATAGGGAGAGATCAAAATTTCCTTACCAACCAATGATTTTCTATGGTTTACTTTACGGGTGGACGTATTGGTCTTTCTGCGAAGTCAAGATGAAGGCAAGAAATTAAAATTTGAATTGGGCTGGATATGCCAAGGTGGCCAACAGTGGTCCCCATAATCTTCATCGCTTTGATCTGGTGATGACGTGTCCGGCCACCTATACTTATGTTACCGACGGATTGCAACTGCAACTTTTAATCATTAATTTGATAGGCCATAGCAAGTACAACAATTATTGCTATAACTAGAGTTTGATATTTTTCCAAAATAAAGCTCTTTGCAAGTTGGCGCATGAGATAAGAGGTTTCCTTTCACATGCTTATCGGATCTGGCGGGTGCGTTCCTTGGGAAGCACCATAAATGATAATTATTGTCGTTTTTACCACACTTCGGCTAAAATTATGTTGATCATTCTAGCTCTTCACGCTGGTTTCTCCCTCTGCAAGTCCATTACTAGTTCAGCGTTGCTTACCAACATCACTCTGGAGGAAACTGATATGGGGGGGATTTAGTCCAGGTTGAGCCGAACATTGTTGATGACTGCTTCTGCAATGACCCTTGTGTGTGGATGTATGTCAAGGAAGGGGGCATTGTTCTGTTCATAGAAGCCATGACTAGGTTCGATGAAAGTCTCTCCATGTAGTTTGTCAGCAGCTGGAATGACATGAGAGTCATCATGGGGGATATATCTTTTGAAATTAACGAAGATGTCATTGCCCAGGCTACGTGGTTGTCTACTGAGGAAAGGAAATGGAAGAAGACTAGCAGGGTCACAGACAAAACCAGTATGAATAAATTCTACAAAAAAGGTGAGGAGCCAGTTAAGGTACGAGGGGGATTCAACAAAGACCGTCTTCCTTATCTGTGGGACTAGGTGTGTAAAATTATCATGAAGTATTTTACCCTTGAGGGTAGATATGGGGCTTTCTATTACTACCACTTCCCATTGCTTAATCATTTTGGCAACCATTTTGGCAACCATGATATTATTTCCTTTCCTTTCTTTTTACTTCATGCTTTGGAATCCACTACTAAAGATGTTCGTCAATGCATGAGTCAGGACAACAATTTAATCATCCTTCACCAGGGTTTAATGTTTCGTCTTTATAATTTCCACCAGGCCCTATGTCCGCCCAAATTGATCTTTGTCCAGCCTGCCCCCTCCTACCCGGGCCCCTCTACTGGTGCTAAAACAGGAAATAAAAAGACCTCGAAAAAGTCTAATACACCATGTCAATCCCCTGGCCATGCCCCCCTCATTTCCTCTCCTAAAATTGGGGAAAAAAACAAATGTAATCCTTTTGTTGCCAAAGTTGCCTCCAAAAAACCCAAAAATGAACCCAAGGTCCTGTTAGTTGAGTCTAACGCAGAAGATGGTGTGACCCCTCGTAGGTCCAACAAATTCGCTGGTAAACCCCGTATGAAGCAAATTGTTGTGAGAAAGAACTATGTCAAAGATGACATGGAAGATACAGAGAAGGAGGAAAGTGTTAAGGCTGAGGATGACATGGAGGCCACAGAGGGTTCATAGTCTTCTAAGTTGGACACCAACGCCCCTGAATCTGGGACCGTGTAGGAAGATAATAAGAACACCTCCCCATTATCTATTACTTCCCCCCCACATAAATAGATCTCTGAGGAGGATGGGAGGAAATCTGAGGGTGGTCAGACTGTTGTTGATGGAGGTGAAAAGGAGGAGGTTGTTCAATGTGCGGGTTGTAAAGCTATCTCCAAGGATCTGAATAGTGTGAAAAAGAATCTTGACTCTTTGTATACCCATGTCAACAAAATTGTGAAATTTGCCCTGAAGGTCATGCATTCCTCGGCCACTACTCTGTGCCTTCTGCATCAGGATAAAGAGAACCAAGGTGACTTGGGAGTTGACACCACAAAGGAATTGTTTGAACTCCTTGCTGATGATTGGACTGGTATGTTGCTCTCCCAGTACATGGGGGGTGGAAAAAATGATTAATGGGTGTTGCTTTCCTTTTTTGTTTAAGGTTTCGATTCAGGATCAGTTGGATCCTTGTTATGTTTAATTTCATTATCAGCCCTATGAGGCTTGTTAAGACTCTCTTTATTTTCTTTAGTTATTGCAGTATGAACAATATGCTTACTTCTAGGGATAGGTGGTTTAATGTTAGGTTCTTTATAGATACCTGCTATTTAAGACGTTATATGGACGAGATTGTCATCAATCCTGGGTTATTCTATAGTTGCAGTTGGTTTATGTTTTTGATGATTAAGATAGGGATTGGTTGACTGTCGTTTGGCTATTGTGTGTGTTGGTTAAGATCTCTCTAAGGATTGATGTGTATTCTAGGTCAACCCCCTAGTTTTGGCTGCTTTATTATCAAAAACAAATATTAAATATTTACTTAATTTAGTGGACAGATTTATCTGTCCACACACACACACATATACATATACATATACATATGTGTGTGTGTGTGTGTACATATGTATATGTATATGTATATGATTCAATAATGTGTGTTTGTGCATGTGTGCACATTTATGTGTGTGTGTGTGTGTGTGCATATATATATATATGAACACACACACACACACATCTCTCTCTCTCTCTCTCTCTCTCTCTCTCTCTCTCTATATATATATATATATATATATAGAGAGAGAGAGAGAGAGAGATCTATCTTTTAGGGATCCCACAGATACTGAGAGGGGGGGGTGAATTAGTATCTAACCGGTTTATGGAATTTCTTAACTTAAAACATGCAGAACATAATATAACAGTGTACCGGTATGCAAGAAATAATGCAATAAACAGAATCAAGAACATCCACATGAAAAGCACACCATAACACAAGATTTTAATGAGGAAACCCGGTGTGGGAAAAACCTCGATGGGATTTGTGACCCACAATATTCACTCACTGGCCAATAAGAGAATATTACTTACAATAGGGGCCTGCACATGCAGGAAGGACAACTGCCTAGAGCTCACTGCTCAATGGGAAGTCTCACTGACTTACAATAAGGATTATACAAATCCAATATCTTCTACTGCTTATAGTAGCATCTTCAATGCTAGATTCAGTACCGGTTCTTGCTCTGTTCTTTACATATACCCCTTGACCTATATTTTGCACAATAGGTCTGCCTAATATTTTCCTTTTTTTTGCTTCTACACATCATTCCAAATGTCTACAATGATCTCTTTTATATATAAGAATCATTTTACAATTTGCCAAGTCGGCTTACACATTTTTTCAATAATAAACAAAATATAATAAAACAAAATCCTGTCGGCCTTTGTGCCGCTATACTTCCTTTCTTTTGTGTCGGTGCCAGTGTCCTGAGTGCCGGTGTAGAGTGTGATCTGTTGATGCCAGTATAATGCTTTTGCCGGTGCCATAGGATTGTAAGGTTGCCATCAATGATAAAACCTTCAATCACATACAATGTCTCATTGGAGTGTGAATATGCCAACAATCTCCCCCTTTGGCATTGAGGGCAACACTCATGAGAAATTTCAAAAATGATCCAAAAATGTGAAGTCCAAAAATGTTACCAAAAATGTGTGTGCTCCCCCTGAGCATATGGTTCCTATCTTGTGATTTGAATTTTCTCATCCCACTACTCTGTTACTACTATAGCATAGGAATTCGGAAATCATCACAAGCATTATAAATATACTAATCATTATCTCAATCACGAAATCTCATTGCAATGATCTATCCTAAAACACATTCAATAGAGACATGAAATAAAAAATTCAAAACTAGAAGTTAAGCAAACCAAAGGTATGATTTGAATGCTCCTTCATGCGGCTCCATTGTTCTTCTTTCCTCTTCAAATAGTTTGGTTGTGGATCTCACCTACAAGTGCACACACATAATTGAAAGCAAGTAGACGAGATTTTTGATCAAGAGTACTCGAAATATGATTGATTAGAAATTCGATAGTCTGATTACCAATTAGCTTTGATTGATGAAGATCATCCAATTTATAGAAGAATTGGAGAGATGACAAGATTAGCATGATTCAATTCAAATGGAAATTGCAAATCAATTATGTCAATTATGACAAATTATGACAAATTATGCACTTTCTATGCAAAATTTGTTGATTGATAATTTATGACAAATTATGACAACTTCTATGTCAAAATTGATTGATTGTCAATTATGACAAATTTATGACAAATTGACATGTCATTTCCATGAATTTAGGAGAGAAATAGGAGGAAATTGAAATTAGGAATTAGAAAATTAGGAAATTAGAGAATTAGGTAAATTAATTAATAATTTGTCATTTATTAATTAATTCACAAAGAGGAATAATTAGCCAATTAAATGAACATTTAATTGCAATGAGAAGACTTAGGATAAATAAATAATTTATTAATCCTAAAGGACGAAATGACACACAAAGTTAAATGATTAAATCATAAAACCCTAGAGGATGAATTAGGTCTTGATGAAAGATAATTGACTCGATCATGATTTGATTTTGGATTGATAAATGACCAATGTGATAAATGATTTGATTGAGAAAATGCGCCAATTGACGAGGAACAATGACAAATTGATCCAAATTGACACGATTGAGAAGGACGATGATCGATGACAAATTGATCGTTAAATGACAAGATTGACAAAAAAGACAAGGATTGATGACAAAATAGATTGCAAAACGACAGGATTGAAAATGACCACAACTGATGACATATCAATCGCAAAATGACAAGATCGAACATGACAACGATCGATGACAAATCGATCGTTAAAACGACAAGATTGAACATGACAACGATCGATGACAAATCGATCGTTAAAATGACAAGATTGAAGGATTGATGATAAATTGACAAGATTGATAAGAGGACAACGATCGATGACAAATCGATCGCAAGATTGACAAGAGGACAAAACCCTAATTAGGATTGACGATGTCCAAAATGATGACAAATAAGCACGCACATTGATGCAATAGGATAAGATTGATTAAAATCATGACTGGAGATTCTTGTCGACAAGGCCAAATTCAAGAGCGAGATGAATGAAGAATGTAGAAGAATGACTCAATGCTCACAAATGATAAAAACCAGGTGCGAATCATAGGAGAAATGTTAATGCGACACAAAAACCTAAAATGAGGCAATGCGCAAATGTTAAAGTATGACTCCGCAAGCGTTGACCATTTTTAGGTGTCTACATTTTGCCCCTCTTTGAGACAATGCGATTTTAAGCGTTGTTTCAAAGAACTTAATGAAAATGCCCCAGACAGTGATAATGACATATGCATGCCCCCTCGAGGAATTGGCCAGAAACATCCAGAAAAGAGGCCAATTGATTGATAAGAATGATAGAAAATGATAGGATCAAACGGACTGCCAAGACTGACGGAAGAAATGTTAGTGAGAAGAAATTAGATAGAGGACAGTTAGAGATGAAGTAAAAAAAAAACTTGCTTTCAGTAACACACTTTGTAGGTGAGAACCTTTATTTAATGTAGCAAAACAGATGTGTAGCATCATGGCATTGAAGGCCAGAGCTGGAACGCAACCCCTTTTTGCAAAAGATAGACACATCACAGACAAACAACAATCACAACAAAAAGAAATAAAGAGACCATGAACCATCCCCGTCACTCTAAATCACTCAGTGACATCATCGAGCAACATAGGAACATGATCGAAGCCAAAAATAAATCAGTAAAAAGATAAGATGCACAAATTCCAACAAATCAAACAAACATCTTGATCTTCATTGTCAAAAGTTGAAAGCGTTGATAGGACGATCATGCTGTCTGGTTGCAGGACATGGGGTACCCCGTCTAAGACAGGACACGGTCTGGTTTCGAGTATACCACACCCTGTATAAGACCCATGATAGTAGAGACAAGGACAAATGATTTTTAGGTTGATTGATATGACAATGTTGATCAGTTGGAATGTCTGGTTTGAATGAAAAAGTTCATCTATTTAAGTGTGATTTCATTAAAGCACAGTGTTTGATTGCGAGCCGTTGGATGTATACTCAGTGAGCTGTTTATGCATAGAGGGGTTATTTATTGACAAAATGCATGTTTTTGGATTTTGATGTTTTGAAAAAAAAAAATTATTTTTTTTTTCATTTTTTTTAGGACTTTATATGATTTTTAGGGATTTTTTTCAGGACAGTTTTCAATTTTTTAGAGATTTTTTAAGGACATTTTTCAATTTTTTAGATATTTTTTCAGGACATTTTTCAATTTTTTTATGATATTTTTCAAGACATTTTAAAAAATTTTATGATCTTTTTTCAGGACATTTTTAAATTTTTATGATTTTGCCCCCAATGTCTAGCAAGGCAAGGAATATGACAGGTGAATAAATAGGCTTTCTGAAATGATGGTGGATAGAGGGAAGACAAAGGCCTTTTATTATGGAGACAATATGAATGCAATTTTGGAGGGCTATTGCGTGATGGGACAAGAGATTGGATATGACAATGTAAACCAGGAACATGGCATGATGGACATGTCAAGAGGTTTTTGAAACCATGTTTAAATTTGGCGTCCTTATGTCAGATCAAGATCAAGGAATGAAAAAGAGTGTATGGATAGTGATAAGATATGGATAGGATAAGCAAGACCAAGAATGGATAAGGGACATGGACTGAAGGTCGGGATAGGATACGGGATAGTGGCAGAAAGTTGCAATAAGCTAGGGAATATGGATGAAAGGTTATAATAAGCAAATAGATAAATGACCAAAAGCTATGATGGACTAAAAGCTGCAAACAAGATGCATGATGCTCATGAAGATCCTCAGCCTTGTCAAGATCAAAGGTGGAAAGGGAAATGGACATGAGGGACAATAGGATATGAAGGGTAATGACATGGTATGATAGGATAATGGAAGGATGAAACTTGCCCCCAAGTGTGGTATGCAAGAAGTTCATAGATTATGCATGACGCCTGTTTGCCAGGTTTTCATCACGGTACTTGCCCAAGGCACCTGTTTGCCAGGTTTTCACCAGTGGACGAATTATTTTTGCTTTACTGTTTTTTTTCTTTTTCTTTTTTTTTTTTACTTTTTTTTTTTTGGATTTTGACATTTTAGTCGAAAATGGACACATGATAGGGGATGAAAGAAGGACTCAAACATCTTTTTGTTCGGATAGTAACCTTGAAAAAAATGGACCATGACCTTTAAAAGTATGCTCAAAGACATTGGTAGGATAAGGACATGGAAAAAGAGATGAAACTAAGGCAAGGATTTATGTAAAGGATTGGATCAAAGGGATCGAAGGATGGAAAATATGCATTGGATAATGGATAGGGTATTGGAAGAATTGGGCTTCAGTGGATGGAAATGAAGGCAAGATCGACATTGGCACACACCTTGACGGGTGATGGACTGATGGAGGAAAGACGTATTTTGGATATTGAGATTTTGACGGAGGAAAGGCTATGGATTTTGGGACATAAGGGCCCAAAATGGATGAAAAAGGTGATGGAGGAACAAATTTGAGAGTGTTGGATGGAGGAATAGCAATTTTGGATGCCAAGTTGGATGTTTCTTTAGGCTTTTGTGCTTCAAGGAGCCGCTTAGGAACCCACATTGTTTTGGATTTTTCATGCTTTTGTGGTTCTTTGGAGTGCATTGCTTGCACAAGGGATTTAGGAACCCATATATATTTTGACTTTGCTTTATTTTGCTCAGTGGGCCTTTGTGGCCTTTTGGATATGTCTTTTTCTTTATAGATCATATTGTTCTTTGTTTTGACATGTCGGTTATATTGGACATGTTGATCCTTGAATACATGTGGATTGCTAGACTTATGACGTTTATACTTGGCATCCAAATTGCTTGGAGAGGGAAAGGAATGCATGGATGGATATGAATGAAATGGAGTTCTTTTGGATTGATGAAATTTACTCAAGGATGTGTGCCTTTGCTGACCTTGCATAGAGAAGGAAGGAATATAAGGACCTAAGATGGATGGAAGGTATGAAGGGGAAGGTGTATGCTTGGATTTTGAAGGGATGTTGGATTTACTAGGGGTACCCACATCTTGAGGAATTTCACTGAGGCCATGACCCTTAATATTTTCTTTAAAATGAAGGGATTCTTGCTTATGAAGATCTACTCCTTTTCCTTTATGAATATCTTGACTTGTAGGATACTCTTTTCTTTGGGAAGAAGACGTGAGTCCATTATGAGGTGGATATGATATGAGAGAAATAATGAGATCTTGAAGTGGATCGGATTGCACCAAAGTGGAAGAACCCATTATGCATGTCGAGGGTTCATGAACATCTTGCACTGACACATTAGAATCATGAAGGGGATTAGGATCATGTTGTGGACATGGTTCAATGACAGGCTCTTCAAGAGATGGAATGGGAGGAATAACGGGATCATCACAAGAAATATGATCTTGGAGTGTGTATGGAGGATTAAGACAAGGAGATGGAGGAACAAAAGGATCTTGTGGAGGATTTAAAGGAATAATTTGATCTTGAAAAGGAGGAAGATCATTGGAATCCTCTTTAAAGGTGCTTTTCTCTTGACTTTCAATGGGATCATCGGAAAGGATGGAAGGGATATCTTGATATTTCTTAGGAAGTGGAATGCCAATGGGATTTGAAAGGACATTTTTTCATGAAATGGAAGGGGATCGTTTGGGATTGGATGGACTGGGATATCTTGATCTTGCTCAGGGAATGGAGTGTCAATAGGACTTTGGATAGGATGGACAAGAATAGGGGAATCATTGTGAGTGTCTGGGAACATGGGGTCTTGGTCAACAATTGGATGGGATGATAAGGTTTCAGGATCTTGATCTTGATTTTCTTGAGGACTCATTTTTTCGTCCTCTAAATTATCCTCTTGACATGAGGTTGGACTTTGGATATGCATGGAGGATTTTGGCAAGGGATCAATGTTTTGGCATGAAGGAAATGCACTTTGAACATTTGTGATGGATTCTGGCAAGGAATCAATGCTTGAACATGAGGAAGAGGGACTTCGAATGGGGTCCTCTAAAACAGGTAATGGCAATAAAGTGCATGGTGGCATTGGGTCTTATATTTCTGAAACATGACAAGGATGTGCATCATGAATTGGATTATTGTGTTAATCAATTATAGATAGCCCTTGGGTAATTGCATCCTTGGGTGTATTATTTGATGAGGACAATATGGAAGGTTCTTGTGAAACTTCTAGAGGTGTAGGGATAGATGCCACTGGAGAGTCAATTTGCTTGCGAGGAGATGAGGCATTGCTAGACATAAGTGTATTATTTTGATCTTCCTCAAAGAACTCACTTGGTAGTTTCCTTAAGAGCATTGCAATAAAGCCACCTTTCTTTCGAGGTTTTGACATAGTTGTATCTGGAATTTGAACTTGTTTTTGGTTTGATGTCATGTTTTGATATTGGACTTGGTTCAATTGTTCCGACATGTTTGAAAGTTGGGTTGGTGTGTGTTGCAACCTTTGTTTTTGAATGTTTGGTTGCAGTTGTTGACATTGATATTCCACCATTGGTTGAACCATTTGTTGACATTGTATAGTTGGTTGGACATATTGTTGAAATTGGACCATTGATTGCGTTGGTTGAATATGTTGGACAATTGGTTGAACCATTGGTTGTATTGGTTGAAAATCAGATTGATAGTAAACACCTTCTTGTTCTTGTTGTGGAGGCACATAATGTTGAAATTGATGTTGTCTCTTTTCTTGAAATTGTTTCATCATCTCTATTTGGGAGAGGAGAGCTGGTATGTCTGATCGTTCAAGAAGAGATCTTACATCAATTGGCTCAATCTTTAGATTTCGACCTGGAAATTTTTGAAACACTTTGGACATTTGTGATCTATTCTTCTCAATGTTTTTCACTCTTTGTTCCAATATCTCCTCTTCTTGAGCTAGTTTCTCCTCTAGTTTTTGTATTTGGAGACTTGTTTCATCATAAAAAGTTTGATCAATGTTGCTTTGTTGTTGGGTTAGATATAATTGTGATTGCATTGTCGGTTGATATGCCAAACTTTGTTGCATCATTGGTGCTTGGAACCTTGTTTCAATAGACATGTCACTATGCAAATGCAATATTTTTTGGAATTTTTCAAGGATAATGTATGATATGCAACTAAATGCAAACTATATGAATGAGAATGCAATCTATGGCAAGAATGCAATGTATGTTTTTGGTTGTTTTTTAAGATTTTGACAAACTTATGAATGCAAATCTAAAAGAGGGACCCTTACGAAATTGGAATCATGTCTAGACCTCGAAGGACAAAAGGACAAGATGACAATGTCTCCCCTATATACTTGGATACTAAGCTAGGTTTGACAAAATGACATTGATGACAAAAGGACAAAAGGTTTGATAAGGTCTAGACTTCTTAACAATGACTTAGGGTTTATCAAAGATTTGGATTACTCAAGTATGACAAAACCTAGTTTGGCACTATATGCTGAGGGACAATTACTATGCAAGTGACCCTAATATGATATGATAATGACCTAAGCTTGATGAAGAGACTTAGGGTATGCAAAGTATGACAATGGTATGACTTTTAATGCAAGAGGACACATGCAAACGGATGACCCTTATTGATATGCAAAGGAGTATGACCTAGGTGAAACCTAACCTTGGTAGTTGACAATAACTTTGCAAAATGCAACCTAGGATGAACCTAAATGTAAGTGACGTGAATGTTGAGACAAGATTTTGAAAAATGTTTGACAACCATGTTTGAAGATGTTTGGAAGTTTGTTGGATGAAATGCTCTTATGTTTAACCTTGTTTTGAATCAATTTTGTCTTGTTCTTGAAATGAGATACAATTCAACTTTTGACAAGCAAAGAATACAAGATATTTCAACTTAGACTCAAGACAATCATGCTCATTCCCACATTTCTTATGGTAGGCAAGGACATTAGGTACTTGAGAGGTAGACTCATTATGAGATTCAAGGAGAATACATAGATGCTTGACCCCACGGGCTCCCCTCCACGGCACTCACTTCTCAGGGTAGCCAAGCATCAGTCCCCATGGAAATCTCCCCATGGCGAACTTAGTATCTCTTCCAAGTATCCGAACTTGTCCTTCTCAAGCAACTAGAAGGGTTTTTGGCCTCTAAAAACAAGGTGTTTAGTAAGGATTTCTATTAAGCGTTACTCCTTGATGTCATGCAAGCGTGATTGAGACATTAAGCCCATCAAGATACCAAACAAATGTAGTCACGCAAGCACGATTTAGACCAAGAGGCCCTACTTAGATGTTGATATGAGAAAGAGTCCAAGGGTCATCACTTCCCAAGTAACTACAATTCCCACGTAACACTTCCTTCAAAGCTTTCGCTCATCGGGTATTTTTTTATAGTGAGTTAGAATGCCAAGGTATTCTAGCCGTACTCACTTTGGGTCGTTCCCTTCTCACGATTATCACTTGCTTGCAAAAGCAAAGTGGTCGGGAAGGCAGGCCCTCTAAAGGAGACACACAATTAAAGACACGAGCATGGTATCGAAGATCTGGATTTCTGATCACCCTAAGAAGGATGAGAGCATACTCTCCTACTCCAATGTCACACTCAACAATCAAAGCAAAAACATATTCATTCCAACCTATTAGAAAATCACTAGGTGCCTAAAAATTAATTGCAAACACCAAGTTTAGTTGTTTTTCCAAGGCAACCTGCAAAACCCAAGTTAGAAGTTTGATTTGTTGTCTTTGACTATCGATTCTGCATAAAGCATGTTAGTAGTTTGATTTTTTGTCTTTGCCATGCGTATGCCAAGATTCTGCACAGATAATTAGTACCAAAAACCAAAACACAGAAAACAGGATGCAAAAACTAAACAAATTTCAAGTAAAATACTGCATTTTTACCTCTATTCTGGACTTTACACAGGCGCAGAACCCATGACACAGGAAAAAAACTTATAACACAAGCGCAGAATGTCTCTAACACAAGCGCAGAATGCTTAACACAGGCGCAGGTTGCTTCACACAAGCGCAGAAGTCTCCAGAAAACCCTACACGACCCTATTTTTGGGTTTTTGGCCTGCAAATCAACTTGAAAGCACTCAAAAACACCATAAAGAGGTTAGATGGTTAGTGTTCACGTCGGGTTCACCAATTAATGTAGCATAGGAATTCGGAAATCATCACAAGCATTATAAATATACTAATCATTATCTCAATCCCGAAAGCTCATTGCAATGATCTATCCTAAAACACATTCAATAGAGACATGAAATAAAAACATTCAAAACTAGAAGTTAAGCAAACCAAAGGTATGATTTGAATGCTCCTTCATGCGGCTCCATTGTTCTTCTTTCCTCTTCAAATGGTTTGGTTGTGGATCTCACCTACAAGTGCACACACATAATTGAAAGCAAGTAGACAAGATTTTTGATCAAGAGTACTCGAAATATGATTGATTAGAAATTCGATAGTCTGATTACCAATTAGCTTTGATTGATGAAGATCATCCAATTTATAGAAGAATTGGAGAGATGACAAGATTAGCATGATTCAATTCAAATGGAAATTGCAAATCAATTATGTCAATTATGACAAATTATGCACTTTCTATGCAAAATTTGTTGATTGATAATTTATGACAAATTATGACAACTTCTATGTCAAAATTGATTGATTGTCAATTATGACAAATTTATGACAAATTGACATGTCATTTCCATGAATTTAGGAGAGAAATAGGAGGAAAATGAAATTAGGAATTAGAAAATTAGGAAATTAGAGAATTAGGTAAATTAATTAATAATTTGTCATTTATTGATTAATTCACAAAGAGGAATAATTAGCCAATTAAATGAACATTTAATTGCAATGAGAAGACTTAGGATAAATAAATAATTTATTAATCCTAAAGGAGGAAATGACACACAAGGTTAAATGATTAAATCATAAAACCCTAGAGGATGAATTAGGTCTTGATGAAAGATAATTGACTCGATCATGATTTGATTTTGGATTGATAAATGACCAATGTGATAAATGATTTGATTGAGAAAATGCGCCAATTGACGAGGAACAATGACAAATTGATCCAAATTGACACGATTGAGAAGGACGACGATCGATGACAAATTGATCGTTAAATGACAAGATTGACAAAAAAGACAAGGATTGATGACAAAATAGATTGCAAAACGATAGGATTGAAAATGACCACGACTGATGACATATCAATCGCAAAATGACAAGATCGAACATGACAACGATCGATGACAAATCGATCATTAAAATGACAAGATTGAACATGACAACGATCGATGACAAATCGATCGTTAAAATGACAAGATTGAAGGATTGATGATAAATCGACAAGATTGATAAGAGGACAACGATCGATGACAAATCAATCGCAAGATTGACAAGAGGACAAAACCCTAATTAGGATTGACGATGTCCAAAATGATGACAAATAAGCACGCACATTGATGCAATAGGATAAGATTGATTAAAATCATGATTGGAGATTGTTGTCGACAAGACCAAATTCGAGAGCGAGATGAATGAAGAATGTAGAAGAATGACTCAATGCTCACAAATGATAAAAACCAGGTGTGAATCATAGGAGAAATGTTAATGCGACGCAAAAACCTAAAATGAGGCAATGCGCAAATGTTAAAGTATGACTCCGCAAGCGTTGACCATTTTTAGGTGTCTACAACTACTTATCTAGTTGCCATTAGTTTTTATATTCAAAGTCCTGCTATATACTCTAGTCGGTTAGCACTACCGAATCATGCAGTCGGTATACACAGAGAAGTCGGTATGCACAATCTAGTCGGTTACAGAAGAAAGCAGTCACAGGATGTAGTATACACCGAGCTGGCTACCGAGTATCTTTTTATGTCTACCGAGCAGTAAAGATGACACATCGAGTTAATATACACCGAGTGAAACGTGTTACTAGATACATTGAACCTAGACATGCATATGAAAACGTGTTACAAGATTGAGGGACATCTAACCGTTATTACATTGGAAATTGCACTAGAAGATTGTGTATGATTTTGAGATCAATCTAACCAATGAAATATTTTGTTTAGTTATCCATTCGAGGAATCATGTTTGTAAGATCGAAGCAATGAATTAGATAACCGTCTTAAGAGATCTATTTATACAGCATGAGTTAAGGGTGTATATGTATGTGTAAGAAGACTGTTACAGAGACACAGAGGTCACCGAGAAGGTTTTCAGAGAATAGTCAAAGAACAGAGTAAATAGAAGGGTTTACCAAGTTACTATAAGGGTTACCGAGGTATGCTATAAGCAAGGTAATCTATTCTGAGCACATAGAATCTGCTATAACATTTCAGATGTAAAGTTGCAAATATTTGTAATGATTTTATTGTAATGTTGTGAAGTTGAAAGAGAAACCTTTAACAGGGTAAAAGACTCTAATCAAGTCTATAAATTGTAAAGCCTCTAACTAGGTGCAACATTCAGAATAAATGTTGTAAAATCCTTTAGCAAGGTAGATCTAACAGATCTTGTTACTCCTAACAGGGTAAGCTATCAGAAATAGCTAAAATGTAGCTCTAACCGAGCACTCTTTATTATTGCAGTAGTGAAGTTGTGGGTGCCATCCCCACCATAGTTTTTCTGTCTAACCAAGAGTTTCTACGTAACCAAAATACATGTGTTATGGTGTGAATCATGTAGTATTGTTATCTATTTGCTTTAACTTTATTTTATGTTACTGCACTATTCTGTTTATGCATAACAGTAAAGTTATTATTCAAGAAAAGTTTTGGAGTACTGATTCACCCCTCCCCTCTCAGTACATTAGCTTTCCATATTGGGCCTAACATACTCCCCCTTTGGCATCAATGACAAAGGTTGTCAAGATGTCAGTAGAGTTTGTAGTTTCAACCTTGTAACTGGGTGGTTACAATTTGAAAAAGATCTCCCAAAATCAAGTTTATACTGTCCATAAACTTTTTGCTATCCTTTATTGTTGTCTCTATTCTCTTCACTGTACCGGTGAGATGCTGCAAATGCTTTGCCGGTGTTTTGCTTCCCTATATTAGTGCCTCAGATACTTCCTTCCGCAGAGATGCTATATAGTCCAATCTTGGACTTAGTTTTGATCTCAAATGTTTTGCCTTATTTATTACCCTTTCTTTCTCTCTTTCCAATTTAAGTAGTTCTTCCTCAAAATTTATTATCTTCTCCTCAAAAACTGATAGTGTATCAGGTGAGTTGACAAAACTATCTGCAAGTTTATTGATCTCATCTTGTACCTTGCTCATTTTCTTGTCTATATCTACAATCAAAAGTTTGTTTTACAGGTATCTTTGTACAAATTTTTGTACTCTTTCAACAAATTACATAATTCCGGTAGAAGTGTGTCAAAATCTCTATCACACTTCTTTATTTGCTCATCAAAGAATTTCTGTTTTTCAACTTCTACTTTATCCTTCACTGACTCTTCTTTTATTTTCTCAATGTTTTCTGAGATATATTTACATAGTGTATCCAGTTGTCCTAAAGAATCTTTATTGTATATATTACAATTGGGAGCAATTACCTTCAAAATTGGTATGGTATCATCAATTGCTTTGTAAGCTTGTGAGCTGCAGTCGGTTATTTTCTTGATTGAATCTAATAGTACCTCAGTCACATTAGTTGATTTGTATCCTGATGATGAATCAACATTTTGAGTACTGGTGGAAGTAACCAAGCTTGTATTGACCTCTGGTAGGTCTGTTTGTGTCTACATTTCTTTAAGCATTGGTTTTTCTGCTTCACTAGTTGTCGGTGGCATTGTTTCCTTATGTACTTGTTCCTATTCCGGAGCCTTTTGCTCTATTTGTTGTGTTGTCTCAGTCTGTGTCTAAGTCTCTACCTTTTGCTCTTTATTTTCTGTCGGTTTCTCCTGTGAGTTATCAGTTTCCTCAGTCACCAGAGGCTCACTAGTCATATCAGTCTTATCTGTTGTATCTTTGTCTACCACTATGTTGATCTTCTAAGTATCAATATCCACAGTATATAGGACTTCAGGATTAGGATTATTATTCTCTACATCCATACTCTCAGCTGTCGGTTGATCATCTGTAGTTGTTGTTTTTACTGGTGGAGTATTTAAAGGAGGTAGGGGTAAGTTGTCTCTAACCTTGATACTAGGTGGTCTACCAACTTTTCCTTTCCCCTTGTCTCTATCTTTCTGATAAAATTTTATGGGTTTGGGGTTCCTGTACTCTTCTTGTTTTTCTTTCTCAACCAAGAATATATCCCATCCATCTTTAGTTTCATCAATCACCTCATTTACACTTCCAACCGTTAAAGCAATGTGCCTGTGTGTAGTAGAAAATACTGTCCTATTGGCTTGAGCAATTAGGTCATCAATTTCTTGGGGAGAGTTTATCGGATATACAGCAAGTAGCTTTTCAATCTTTATTTTCTTATCCAATTCTATCACTGCTTGTCTTCTTGCTTCTAGTCTTTTGAATAGTTCATCTGGAACTTCATTGACTACTTCCATTAAAAACTTCTTATACATATCCATGTGTAATATAACACTATTTTCAACTTGCTCTTTTTCATCAGCTGTTAGAGTGTCATATATTTTCTCTATGTTCTTCAATTTACCTTCCTCTGTGATTTCATTTAGTAGTATATAAAGAGGGGCCAAGTCTTTGTTTGTCCTCTTCTTCTTCTTGGGTGTCAGTTTCTTCTTTGGTGTGGCCTTTCTTACCAGAGATCTCACTGCTTGTTGCTTTTGCCTTGTCCTCCTGGGTGAGGGTGTGGTTGCCGATGAGGGATCTCTTTTCCTTACAACTCTTTTGAAAGTTGCAGGCATGTCACTTCCTGAAGAAGTACCTACCGGTGATAGGTGAGTTTCAGGTTGTGGAGCTGCTAACTCATCCTCTATTATACCAGTTTTCTTCAATACATCTTCTTTGATGGCTTTTTCTTGTCTGGAACCTTTCCTTACAACTGCCTCAACCTTTTTCACTCTCTTCTTAGATTGTATTTGACTTTCTATGGTTTCAGCACTACCAAATACTTCTTCTTTAGGTTCTCTGGGGGCTTCCAGAAGTGCTTTAGCATATGTTTCAACTATGTGATCATCTGTTTCATAGCCCATCTCGGTTACCCAAACTATCCTTGGGATGACCGCTTCCATCAAGATTTCATCTTTCTTGATTACAAAGCATATTTCATCTTTGTATTTGTCTACAATCTTCTGTGATAACCTTATTCTTTTCTTCATTTTGGTCTTTAATGCTTGAAAAAAGTCATGAATACTGTTTTCCTTGTTCTCACCCATATTATTGAATAGTTCTGTTAATTGTTTGCCTACCGGTATATCATATCCAAGTTCTTTGTAACCTATACCGGGAACCTGTTTTGTTATGTGTAGCATCAGACATACTAACAGATTTCCAAACCTAAAAGTTCCTTTCTTGTCCTTCTTGATCTTTCAAAGGTTGTCGATTAATTCATCTTTTAACCATTCACATATATCAATTTTTGCATTGCCTGTGACCATGTCATAAGCACTCTTAATGCATAAGCTTGAAACTGAATTAAGTCTATTTGCATGAGTAGCTTTATATCCTAATATCATGCTGATGAATCTCACATTGATATCTATTACATCATTAACTCTTAGGGACCTCTTGTCGAATGTTGCACCAGTTAGGTTTATAACTAGGTCATTGGAAACCTTCTTGGTTTTATCTGGTCTTTTATCAGTGGTCGGTAACCCTGTGACAGCTTTCACAACTTCCTTGGTGATCTTGTGGACTGCATCTAACCAGAAAAATTCACCATGTACCCTGCTTAAGACTATCCCAATCACATCCTTGGGGAATTCAAGAATGCTAAGGATCTCTGTAAATCCTAGGGTCTCAATGATCTTGTGTTCATTTTTTATATTGTCGGTATTATCACATATCACAGTTTTAAACATGGTTTTAATTTCTTCATCTCCTAACTCTTCAATGTTGCAGTGGATGTACATTCTGAGGTCTTCAGCATAAACAACTCCCTTAGGAATTTGAGAAAAAGCACCTAAGGTATCATTTTTCTTTGCTATCTCGGGAACTAACTGAAATACGGGCCTAGGTCTTTTTATCACTTCAACAATAGTAGGGTTTTCTATATATTCAATTGCAGAGGTGGATGCCATGATTAAACACCTTTTACTGCCTTTAGGATGGATGATTGCTTGGAGTGTTCTTGCTTCTTGCTCGAAATGCCTTAGCTCGGAATCTTCGCGCTCTTCGTAAATTTGAAATCTCAGTGAAATGAAATGGAGCCAAAACCTTAATTTTATAGTGTCTATTCGCCATCTACCACATTAATTGCATGCCGGTTAAGTATTCACTTAACATTGTTGGTCAGTAATAAGTAATTTTCAACTTCTTATCTCTAACCGAGGGAATAATAATACATGTGTCATTAGATTGCCAAACCCTCAAAGAAACTTTCTTCAAATGGATGAAGAACTTCCTGCCGGTGGAGCACTACTCTGTCCTTCCGGTGAAGTATCACTATGTCCTGTCGGTGAAGCATTGGTTGGTTCTACCGGTGGAGGAGTATTCCCAATATTTAGATCAACTTTTTTAATCCATTGTTTTGAAAATTCTTGCTTAACCTCTTCAACTTTTTCTTTACCTTTCAAGCTAGAACTTTTGTTGTCTACAGGTGTTCCTTTACTTCTACAGAATTTAGCAATATGCCCAATCTTGTTACATGCATAACAAGTTACATTATTTTTCTGAATAGCTTTTCCATAACCTATGCCGGTTTGTGTTCTGCACTGATTAGATAAATGTCCAAATCTTCCACAAACATAACATCTCACATTCATTCTGCAATTTTCAGAATTGTGACCTACTTTGTTGCATTTAGAACATTGACCAGTGGGTGTGTTGATATTCTGATAATTTCTAGATCTACATAACATAACTTGCTAGCCATACTTATCAAACAATTTTATCAGGAAAATCATGTAAGCAAAATATTTTGTATTATGTTATGAATTCTCATTTCATATTATTTTTTCCTAACATGTGTGTCTATAGCTAACATGATTGTGGTGAAATTTTTTAACATAACATGCTTGT
This sequence comes from Cryptomeria japonica, assembly GCF_030272615.1. Taxonomy (NCBI): domain Eukaryota; kingdom Viridiplantae; phylum Streptophyta; class Pinopsida; order Cupressales; family Cupressaceae; genus Cryptomeria; species Cryptomeria japonica. The sequence goes on from NC_081406.1 coordinate 266,859,642, forward strand.
CTTGTGCAAGATATCTTGGTTCTTTTGTAGATCTTCTCCATTCGGGAATATCCATGTGGACTGAATACTCTGTATCCTCTACAATATCCTTGGTAATGTTTAAAGTTATGTTATTTTTACTTTAGGATACATACCCAATATGTTGTATATGCTTGCACAAGTGGGGGCAAAATTTAGCATCATAAATTGCACATCCCTACATTTTCATATTAACCTCCACTTTAGCTTAAAAGAAAACAAAAATATTTTAATTTTAATATGATGATATCAAAACATATCTTTACTAACATGATTACCTTGTTCCTAAGATTTTGTGTCTCATTTTCAAAAAATGAAAGCACTATGTGTGAATGTTTGTGCAACATACTAGCATCCCACAAAAGATCATGATTCAACTGTAGTTGAAACATTATGTTTCCAAGAATGTGGAAGTGTAATCTATTGGTAGTTGTGACCTACAAAGACTTTTGGGATCTTCAAAGGGAGAATCAATTTTTCATTCACACATACAAGCATTCACAAATACACACTTGCTTTTTATTCACAACTCTTTAAGCTTTTGAAATCTTAATTGAAATACAAATTTCTTTGAGTCCTTTCATGCCATGTTATTCACAGTGGGACTATGAAGTACAATCTTATTGTATCTTTGGAATCTTTTTCAGAATCGGTGGAAGCTTCTAGGTGGACCTCTCTCAAATTGATTGCCTCCTTATTATGGGTAATCCTTAAAGCTAGTATTTTAGATATTACTAATATTATTGCATTACAATTAATCTTTATTTAGCATTGCATTTGTTTGAATAAATCTTTATCACTTTTAGTATCATTTCCTTTATCTGTTAGGATTCCCACAGATACTGAGAGGGGGGGTGAATCAGTATCAAATTGGTATGAGTAATTTTTCAACTTAAAACATGCAGAACATATTAATATTGTGTACCGGTAAACAGAAAGTAATGCAATAAACAGAGATAACAGCAACCACATGAAAAACACACCATAACACAATGATTTAATGAGGAAACCCGGTGTGGGAAAAACCTCGGTGGGATTTGTGACCCACAATATTCACTTACTGGCCAATAAGAGAATATTACTACTACAAGAGGGGCCTGCACATGCAGGAAGGCCAAGTGCCTAGAGCTCATTGCTCAAATACAAAATAGGAAGTCTCACTGACTTACCAGATGGATTATATAAATCCAATGTCTTGTACTGCTTCAAAATAGCATCTATAATGCTAGATCGAGTACCGGTTTCTGCTCTGCTTCTTACATAAACCCTTAACCTATAATTCGCATAATAGGTCTACCTTATTTCGCCTAATTACATTCCTCCATAATAATCCTATATTATTTTCAATGTTCTACAATGAACTCTCTTATATAGGAGTCTTTTTACATCTTGCCAAGACAGCTTTACAATGTTTTTACAATAATAAACAACATATGTTACAATAAAATTCCTGTCGGCCTTTGTGTCGGTATGCTTCCTTTCACTGCCGGTGTCGGTGGTCTGAGTGCCGGTGTAGAGTCTGATCTTGCTAGTGTCGGTGGAATGCCTTGCCGGTGTCATAGGATTGTAAGGTTGCCATCAATGACAAAACCTTCAATCACCTACAATGTCTCATTGGAGTGTGCATTTGCCAACATTATCAACATTCAAATCTAATTGTTCGTGGAGGTCAAAAGACAAAATGAGGGTTTGATTGAGGCAAGCCCCTAAAATAGTGAACCTATACATGCTTCTCTCATTTTGTGTGTGTAGGTAATATAGAGTCTAAGTTATAACAAAATTGGTGATATTTGTCCTTTGCCCTATCATTTTAATAGATATTTCTTATTATATATTCAATATTAAATTTTCTTATACATATTGAGCTCATAATTTCTTAGAAATCTATGAAGACGTGAATTTTACTTTATCTTGGAACTTCTTATTTTCCATCTGTATAGGACAATAACATGACGTGTTGTAGTCCATGTGTGGCATTAGAGCTCAATAGAAAGAAGTTGATTAACACATAATCATATTTGAAATTTGTAAATTTTGTTTATGATATTATTAAGTTGTATTTTTCTACACAAAAGAAAATATTCTCATCTCTCTTATAATTGAATTTTTTTATTAAAAGTCATTGTAGTTAATTCTATTTTCAATTGTAATTTTTTATAGACAAGATAAATTAGTTTGTTCACAAAATATTTGATTCATTTGAAGGTTATAAGTGATTGATGCTCGAAGAACATATTTATTTTGTAATAATCATTTTTTTTTTATCACACAACCATGTAATAAAGTTGGCAACCAAATAGAGCACTTGAGAGATCTAAAATTGTTTTGTCAAGATGTGGGGATGCAAATGGACACTAACACAACCAAGATCATGATATTTACCTTCTGGCATTGAAATAGACAAATTCACTTTATATTTTATCAATAAACTTAGCTAGAAGGCTTATTTGACAAAAATAATTCAAGGGGGTTAGACAACTTATACATGCTACACAATACATGCTTGAACATAGAATTATGGGACTAGGAAACCAATATGACTCAATGTGGACTACTTGTCACATTAATGGTGAAGTTTAGGGTAACAACATGCTTGAAATGGGCAAAGACAAATAGAGAGGTCAAAAAGGCCTCTCTAATCACAAGTAGTTTCAAAATTGAAGCTTTAATTCCAAATAAGATCTTATTAGCTAAGGTAAGTGCTTTCCCTTGGAGGCATCAACATTGATCCAACTGTTAAGTTATCTAAAAAGATAAACATGGAGTCTCATCATTGGTCCACAATTCCAATGGAGGAGAATTAAATAAAAGAAAGAGCATGTGGATGAACCAAAACACCAAGTGAATAGGTAAAGGTAGCATTAGTGTGTAAGTGTGCCCAAACACAAATGAGAGAATCAAAAGATATGTAAGAAAAAATAAAGGTAACTATGTGGACCAAGCAATTTGGGCTCGAAAGAACACTATGTTAGAGAATTCAAACCTGCATGTGACTATAAGCAAGAAACATATATAAAAGAAAAAATAAAATGAAAATAAAAAATGTTGAAAGCCCTACTAAAGACTAGGTCGCATTATCTTAGGTATGAACTAAAAGGTACACAACATCCAATGAAGAGTTGACATATAGGATACATAGTATTTTTGCAGTTTGAGATCATTAGAAATGAAATGAGCCTACATCACAAAGTCTTCGACTTTCATGAATAATTAGATAAATGACACAAATATCTGATAAATTGACTTAATTGTTTTGTTTGAAAAAGAGAAACTAATATCTTGAAAGTTGACACCTAGTTGGTCGATATCTAATTGCTCAAAAGTTGATGCTTGGTTGCTCTATTTGAAAAGGAGAAACTAATATCTTGAAAGTTGACGCTCGGTTGCTCTATTTGAAGAGGAGAAACTAATAATTTGAAAGCTGACACTTGATTGCTCTATTTGAAATAAGAGAAACTAATGTCTTGAAAGTTGATACCTAATTGCTCAAAACTTGACTCCTAATTGCTCTATTTGAAAAGGGGAAATATATATCTTAAAAGTTGACCCTTGCTTGCTTTATTTGAAAATAAAAAATTAATATCTTGAAAGTTGATATCTATTTGCTCAAAAATTGACTCTCTTAATTGTTATATTTGAAACTATTATCTTAAAAGTTGAAACTTGCTCCAAAAAATTGAAACTTGCTCAAAAGTTGATTCCTACTTGCTTTATGTGAAAGGAAAAACTAATAAATTGATCCTAATTGCTTTATGTGAAAGGAAAAAATACTATCTTGGAAATTAACACCTGATTACTTTTTGAGAAACAAATTTAAACAGAGACTTTTAAGCAACCAAAATTCGTAACGTAACATGAAATATTGATAAAATTCGTAACGTAACATGAAAATATTGATAAAATTCGTAACGTGACGATGCATTTTTGGTCTTATCCTCCATAAAGCAGATCCCTGGTGTATCATTCAAAAGCCAAATAGTTTTAACAAAAAGAGAGTGAGATTTCCTGATGTTATAGCGGTTGGTTTTACAGAAGAGGTCGGGAGGTCGAATCTTGCAGGTTGATATTTTGTTCCGGGTGTCGTCTATTCCGGCTGTTTAGTTACATTAAAAAGTTTTGGTCACAAAATTCCTGGGTTTCACAAACAATATCCATGACAGTTCTTACAAATCGAATGCAAATGACAAAGTACCAAATAAAATAGCTTTAATTACAGGCAGTAACAGGCCCGAGAATACAATGTTCTTCTGTGGATTTAAGTAGTTTTTGCTTTCTGATATGTATATTTACGGGTGTCTTCTATTCCGGCTGTTTAGATACATTCAAAAGTTTTGGTCACAAAATTCCTGGGTTTCACAAGCAATATCCATGACAGGTCTTACAAAATCGAATACAAATGACAAAGTAACAAATAAAATAGCTTTAATAACAAGCCCGAGAATACATCAGAGGAGAAACCCACAAACAGCTTTATTAACAGGTACATACCCTTTCCCTGCACTAGCAACTGAGCATAATTATCTTAAACCATAACACAGATATTACCATAATATACCATAGAAAATCATGGGCATGGACGTCTTTTTAAGATTAAGAACGGGATTTGAAGGGGATGGCGCGGATGATGAGCTGGTGGTAAATGGCAGCAAGAGCAGCGCCGAGAAAAGGTCCCACCCAGAAAATCCAGTGATCATCCCAGGCATGGTTCTTGTCATAAATTAGGGCAGCACCCAAGCTACGAGCTGGGTTAATCCCAGTCCCTGTTATAGGAATGGTGGCCAAATGCACAAGAAACACTGCGAACCCTATAGGCAGAGGTGCCAGGACTGGAACATGTGAGTCCCTGGCACTCCTCTTAGCATCTGTGGCAGAGAACACAGTGTAAACCAGAACAAAAGTACCCACAATCTCTGCCCCCAGCCCATCTCCCTTAGTGTAGCCATGGGCCACCAGATTAGCCCCTCCTCCCTGTACTTCATACATGTTCTTCTCAAAACCCTTCACAACTGCCGCCCCACAGATTGCCCCCAGGCACTGGCATATCATGTACAGCAATGCCCTTGGCAAGGACACTTTCCTAGCGAGGAACAGGCCAAATGTGACTGCAGGATTTATGTGGCCTCCTGAAATGCCTGCTGTGCAGTAAACAAGGGCAAATATCATGCCTCCAAAGGCCCAAGCAATGCCCTGGATACCCACAGACTGGCACATATTGGGTGCCCTCTTTACCCCCATTACTGTGAGGATTGTAACGTAGAGGAACAGAAATGTGGCTACAAACTCTGCTATACCAGCCCTCCAGAAGGACCATGATCTGAGCTCCTCTGGCTCAAACAGGGGAGCAGGAGGTGCTTCCTTGTAGTCCTTCTCTTGGGTCTGTGCAGATGTCCCCAGAGCCTGCCTCTCTGAATACCTGCTTGCCCCCACTGTTACATCTTCTTCTCTTCCTGCCATTTTTTTTCTGCCCTGCTTATATCTGAAAGCAGAGTATTGCTGATGAAATAAATGGATGTGTAATCATGGCTTTATATAGGATTCAGGGTGAGTTCTTGGTGAGAAATGACAAGCTAAGCATGGCCCACTTGTCCCCACTAATGATAAGGACAGAACTAATCTGATCACCATTGGATCAGAGCCAGGTCTTTAGATTAGAAGCATGTCCGTTGTTCTTTTCTTATGTAGGTACCCAAGGGTTCTTGTTGATTTTTTTGCTTTGTTGTAAAGATTACTTTGTAACTCTACCAAACGGCTACTATACTCTACTCTCCTGTTTTACAGTTGAAGGAAAGATTTACGTTCAATTCTTCTTCTGTGGATTTAAGTAGTTTTTGCTTTCTGATATGTGTATCTACCTACCCAATTCTACATGATTGTATGTGTAAGTTTTTAATTTTTTTTTAATATTTTACTGAGGTTCGGGTATTAGTTGTTCTTTATTTGGTTGGAGATAAGTCTTAGGTTGAAACTTTTTCAGTTAAGAGCAGATAATTGAGCGGTATGTATTCTGTCAAAATTATCCTATGCGTTATCCCATCTCAGTTCTTATGACTTGATCATTCATGAACTCATGAACTCATTTAGAACTGCTCAACTTTCTAGCAAGTTCTGTTGATGAAGGAACAATTTATATTGATATTATACTTACGTGAATTTAAGAAGGTTTTGTTTTCTCATATGTGAATCCACCTTATTCTACATGACTGTTGAAGCTCCTTTTCTATCTATTTTTTATTTGATCAGAGAGTTTTATATTAAATCTATAGAATTGTTTAGTTAACTGAAACAAAAGATCAAGTTTTAGACTGAAATTTCTTCAATTGAAAGTCAAAAATTGATAAGTATCTATTCCATCAACATCATCCGCAATACAATCTTAATATCAAAATTTTATATTAACAAGATTTCACCTCTAAAATCATATTCCCTGTTCTTCATCATTTCTTTTTGCAATTGCTCTAATCATGATTGCATGGTAGGGTTCACAATGATTTAATTTTTTACTATTTGTATTATCTCTCTGTCTATGCTCATCACTATCCTTACTACGTGCACTGTTGTGCTTGTTCTCCACATGCTTTTCCATTATTAAAAATTGTGCAGTCGGTGTGCAAATATTTTTATAATAACACAGCATTTTATTTGGAATTCCATTCGTAATGATCGTTATCAACATACCTGGTGGGCATCTGTTGAATATAAACATTTGCTATCGTTGTATTCATGCATTATTTTAAGCATTTTATAAGGGCACGTGTGAGAGTGTAAATGAGTAATATGAATAAGTATGAATTAATTTAGATAATAGTGTTGAAATAGATGTAAAAAAAATGTGGATTATAAATTGAATCGAATATATATGGTTTAGATAGGTTTTGATGATAAATAGGTGTACAAAATAATTGGTCAAATATTTTATATTTTTTAATAAATTTAATAAAATAATTTTGATCATAAAAGTTAATTATCTATTATACTACTTCACTTATATATGAATGAAGATTTGATCTAAATATAAACTTGTGATGCATTGATCTGATCTAGAAAGATGAAGACCATCGAATCCTACTCATCTTGCTTTGATCTCTAATATTTGTAAGAAATTTTGATGTTTACAAACTCGTTTTAGAATCTATTAAATCATAAGGGTGAAGTTCTACTTTATCAAACCCCCAACAAATTGGCTTTGTTTCTTTAAATAAATATTTGAAGATAAGAAACAAGCATGTAATGAACCAAAGATGAATTGATAGACAATCAAGCATGTAATGAACCAAAGATGAATTGATAGACAATCATGTGTTGAACTCTTTTTATTCACCTAAAGAAAATAAAACTCGCATATTGTTTCTTGTAAGGAATGCATGTCCTTAAATAAAAAACCTAAACACACTAGTTTAAAAACAAGTGCCAAGTTGCCTCACAATGCCTAGTGAAGGCAAGAATTTGAATTTTGAATTTTGATTTAGTGAAGAGATAATATCCACAATTATGGGATTGACCTAGGTCAAGTCCATACATATATATCTAATCTAGAGTGGGAACAATAAATTTGGGTATTAGAGATAACAAGGATCAAGGTATAAGTTAAATTCATGAAAAAATGCTACTTGTAAGCTAAATATTTTGTTTAGAATGACCTAATCAAAATCAAACCCAAAACATACGAGTGTAGGTGTGCAATTTTGACCATTATAGTTAGGTCCATATATTCTTCTTATTGTGATGGTATTAATGGGCAATAGTTGCCTACTAAATTTAAAAAACAAAAGGTATTTACTTCCTATTATAGATTTAAAAAGAAATCAAGTTTATTTGACATAACTTTAATATGTTAAATGATAACACAAACAAACTTGTAATAATAAATTGAATTAATATTTTCCTCTCATTTATCACTCGCTCATATTGTTCTTATTCATGAAGCATGATTGATCTCACTTTTAATCATTTGGTGCAATATGTGTCTGTAAAATACACACATTGTATCATTCTTAGCTCCTTTCACACTTGAAGACTTGCCCCTTTTTCACTCTCAAATATTATGTTGCCTTAGACATAACTTTATTCATGGTTGAAACCTCTATACAATATCACACATAATAATGCTTGTTGTTTAAAGACTAAAATTTCTATTTTTCAATTGCTCGAGTTTATAATTGATGGGTATCCATTTCATCATAGTTGCTTAGGATACAATCCTAGCTTCATACTTTATGACTTCAAGACCTTTTATTCATCGGGATTGAAATTCTTCGACTAAGAGTCAAGAATTGATGGGTATCCATTCCACCAAAGTCACTCAAGATCCAATCAGGTAGTTTCATACTTGACAATGTCAAGACCTTCTACTCAGCAAGGCTGAAATTTCTTCAATTGGGAGTCAAGAATTAATGGGTACCCATTCCACCAAAGTCACTCAAGATACAATCTTAATTTCATACTTTATGATATCGAGACCTTGTACTCATCAAGGCTGAATTTTTTTCATCAAGAGTCAAGAATTGATGGGTATCCATTTCATCAAAATCAGATGCAATCCTAATTTCATACTTAATGATGTTAGAATCTTGTACTCAACGGTACTGAAATTTCTTCGATTCAAAGCCAAGAATTAATGTGTTTACATTCAGCACACAATCCTGATTTTATACTTTATCATATCAAAACGTTGTACTCAATAAGATATGACCCCGATAAACTCATTCAAAATTATTACTTTTGACAAATATCTAGTAAATATTTTCTATCCACATCCTTGATGTTACATGATTTCTTTTAACATTCACATTTCCATTTTTGCAATTGATCTAATCATAGGTGCATGGTAGGGTTCACATTGATGTAATTGTTTACTATTTATATTAGCTGATCACTATCCTTACTACGTGCACTCATGTACTTAACCACATGTTTGTTCTCCAGATTTTTTTTCCATTTTAAAAAAAATGTTCAGTCGGTTGGCAAATATTTTTATAATCAGCTCGCAGTGCATACTGCAACCACATAACGTTTTATTAGGAATTTCATTCGTCATGATTGTTATCAACAATTTTGATGGATAATAGCTTTCGTTGTTTTCATGCATTTTTTTAAGCAAAGAATCACATCCTAATATATTTATTTAGGTTAAGTACATATAATAAGTATAAATCAATATAGATAATAGTATTGATATAAATGTAGATAATAAATTAGATTGAAAATAATAATTATTTGAATTTTGACAATAAGTAGTTGTCAAACTTTGATCGGTTAATTTATTTTTTAGATAAATTGATGAAAAGTTTCAATTGTGAAAAACTCGGTGTCTACTATTCTACTCTACCTATACATAATAAGAATTTGATATACATGATTATGAAACTAATCTGAGATGCAAATATGAGCATATGATGCATGGGTATGATCTTATAAGCTAAAGAATATTGAATCTACTTTATCGCTGGCTATTCGTGCAGTTTAGAAGATCAAAATTGGGGCTTGCCTAAGGAAAACCTCTAAATAGGCCCCAACATTTTTCCCATCTTTGTGTGTGTGGGTTAAAACACTTCTAGTATCAGAGATGTAAGTGTTCTTGGAGAATTATGAGTTGACTATGAGTGGATGATAGTGTGGCGTGAGGACATTCATCCTACACATTAGCATTCTAGGCCAAGATTTTTTGTGTTTGATGCTAGATTCCTATCTATTGATGTATTTGTTTCCAATCAAAAATAGATTTTTGTTGGCCTCTATATTTAGTATAAATTAATATTAATTTATTTATCTATGATGCATGGGTACAATCTAATAAGTGATTTTTTTATCATCTTTATCTTTGGCTATCCGTGGAGTCCAGTAGATTAAAATGGGTGTTTTCCTGAGGAAAACCTCTTAGTAAGCCCCAACACTTTTCTTGTCTTTGTGTATGTAGGTTAGAACACTTTAGCATCGTAGGTGCAAGAGTTCTTGAGGATTCTAAGTTGACTATGGGTGGATGATTGTGTGACACAAGGACATTCATGCTATGCATTGGCATTCTAGGCCAAGAGTTCTTGTGTTTGGTACTAGGCTCCTTTCTATCAATTTTTTTGTTTCCAATCAAAAATAGATTTTATTGGCCTCCATATCTAGTATTGATTAGTTTAAAATAAGCTCTTTCTCATAATGTAAGTTATCTTAATCATTCATTTCAAAGAACTTCTTCATTTTTGCATAAATAAATATTTTAATTTGTGTTATTTTGAGGTAATATAAGGTTTTTTCTTAGTTAAAGTAATCATATTTAACATTTCAAATCCCTTATATTACATAATGGTTTGACTCAATGATAAAAAATAATGTGCAAATGTGTAATGATGAATAAGATGTTGATAATGATGAATAATGGTGAACAGTAACTACTCAACTGATACTGAGGGGGAGGGGGGGGTGAATCAGTATCTACAAAAACTTCCTTAAACCACTTTGACTGTAAAGACTGCACTAATTGGTAAACAGGATCACCGATCTAAATCAGGGCACTACCGGTAAAACACAGAGAGACTGTGAAACACATAAACCGGTAACACTTAGATCTTCACAAAACCTAATAACTTATTTCCATTTCACCCATATGCATAAGCAAGTAATACACCATCAAAAATATAATAACCACTGGATCAACATGCTTTACCACTTAACAGAATACACTAAGACATCACATGAAAAAGCATTACACATAACACACTAATTTTTCATGTGGAAACCCAACTGGGAAAAACCACGGTGGGGATGAATACCCACAAGTTGTTCTTTGAACTCTTCTGGAGTCCGCTCTGTTAGGAGCCTAGTCCAATTAAGGACTTTACAATAAGTTCTGCTAGGAACCTATCCTACTAGGGATCACCCAGTTAAGAGATGGCTAAATACTCAGTTAAAAGTTAGAACCCTGTTAATGGTTACCTCGCAAGAGGATTTGAAGAACTCAATGATTTTGAGTCACCCTGTTAAAGGATTTACAAAGAGCCTATTAAAGCTACCCATTTAAGGGATTTTCCAACTGCTGAAATGGTTAGAAGTCAACGAGTAATACACTGATCTGATAATAGCACTCAATGCCAATGCAGATCCACTTTAGTTCCTTTGCTTCTGCAATCACACTCTGCAAGTATCAACACACTTCTCCGGTCTGGCAAGAATCAAGTATCTCTTCACTTGGATACACACATAACATTTGCCAACAACTTCACAATGCAAATCATCATTGACCTTATAGACAACAGATAGGTCAGTGGCATAAACCCTAAACCCTAAACATTTAGGTTATCAATACAGTTGGTCCAATCCTGACCGTTCAATCACATTGCATAGTGTAAAATGATCTTGAACAAATCTCAAGACGTTCTCCATCGTTCGTTCTTTGCTGCTTCTGGAAGCTGATAACCCATCACGCGCTCTCCACCGTTTACTGAGACTTCGCACATTCCCGAGGTAGATAGGATCAATCTTCTTCATGCAAGATCCTCAAGGAAATCCTTCATGCGCACAAGGCTGACATGGCAACATGATTTGATCTTCATTTCAATGTTAACCCATCATAGGATGCCGTCAGTCGAATCACACAGACTTGAAATGCATCAACCGGAAACCTTGAAGCTGAGACTACCAACCGGTAATCATACCAAATGAAACCCCGATACAAAACTTTCCATGTACCGGTTCACATTCCAACATACCGCTTCACTTTTTTACATATACCGGTTCACACTTCAACATATTGACATCAATGACAACATACAATATCATCATGTCATCACACTCTGCACATATGCCAACAGACAACACAATAATGATGCTTTATGACATGCTTGAATGATAATTTCGTGATGCTTAAGTGGGTGATGATGAAATGAGATTAGTTTTTCTTCTTAAATACAACACCATAGCACACAAGTTAACTAATCTTGCATGTAAGTCTTCTCATAACAACTAGTTATTTAGGTGTCATTTAGGCACCCAATAAACTTAATTAAGTTTTCTTCTTATATATTTGACTAAGAAAAATGAATGTAAAATGATAATTAAGACAAGTCCCTTGGGATGTAGAAATGAATTTGAGTTAGATTCATTGCATATGAATGTCTTATAGTAAGAGGATCATGGTCATGATATGCATTGGTATTGTTAGAATGACTATGAAATAGATTAAGTGTAAATCTTCAAGTTTTGATTAAGCGAATTGAAGGATCCCTATCATTGACACTCTATTTATGAATTAGGTTATAATTGATAAAATATTAGGGTAAGTGCATGGAAATGATATACAAAATGGGGTCAAAAGTGGCCTTTCTTTTTTTTCTTTCTAAAATTAGCTAAACCTAAATTTGGATGAATAATTTGAGATACATGAATTGAAAATTGGAAGATATGACAAGAATGTGAATTGCAATACTACTATTCTAGTTTCTAAACTATTATTTATAAAAAAATAGTTAAGATTGAGAGGATGAAATGCTATGCAAAGACAAAAGTATTTTTTATTTTTCTCACAATAATATAACATCACGTTTCTTGTGCGCCCTTCTATTTTAGTGTTGCGTTTAGAATTTTAAAAATCAATTGGTAGTAAGATAGTTAAGAGTGAGTACTCAAAGTTGTATTTTTTTTTATGATTTTTCAAAGTGGATGCGTCTTGAAAATCATATCACTGAGCATGTGTATAAAGAATGAAGTGTAGAACAATCCTATGTTTTTAAAAAAAAATTGATAAATGGATCAAATTTTATAAGTAAAAAACAATACATATGTATCTGAAGAAAACATAAACATTAGTAAAATAAAATAAAAAATAAATAGGTTAATGTATTTCAAATAAAAATATATATGGTTAAAAAGGTAAGAAATTGTGCAATATTTTGGTGGCAGTTTCTCAAAATATTATTATATAACACGTAAAGCTATTGATGTGTAAGCTGAAAAACACTTGAATGAGGGCAAGTTAACAATCCATGCCTTTAGGTTCCTTTTTCAAACCAATTTCCAAGCCAAAATTGGTAAGAAAAAAATTGTTTAAAAACGTGAGCACATTATGTAACATGCTCCTACTACATAACAAGAGTGTGGTAGATTCATTAATACCATGATCTCTTGAACACTATGTAATCTATCTAGATCAATTTCAATCCCTTTCATGACAAAGAACTAAAATTACTGAGTTTTTTGATACATGAGTAGATACATAAGAAATGGGAACATGAAAGTTTACTATGTGTTGAAGTGGAAAAGGTTGGTAGTGCAATATATTAATGATGATGTCAATAATGCCAAAGTAAAATAATTGATCATGGGTGATTATATTCATCTTGTGAAGAACCTCTAATTGGTAGTCATGTGTCATTATATCATTGTTCAAGTTGAAAACAAATGGCAACTTTAAGCATGCATCCTAAATTAAAATTTTGAATTGGTTACTTAGGGTAGGAAGAGCTAGGAGTGTAGTTTTTTATTTGTCTAGCATAAGCTCTTTGTTCAAAAACTTAATATTAGTTTTGTGGGTTTCTAAGATAATTTTTAGATTCTTGAAATTATATTGAAAATTCTCAATAATGTAGGAAAAATAAAGCATTCTCTTATTGCTTTTTATACTCAGGTCATAACCTTTATCTTATTCAGTGGTATGAATCTTATGTTTGAACCATATTAACTTCCACAACAAGCCTATATCAATTTAGGATAGGGGTCCATTTGAGGCACCATATATTGCCAAGCTACTTAGGGTACCCACTTTACATAAATTAATTCTCTCTCTCCTCTCTATCTCTCCTCAATATTTGTCCCCCTCTCCATCTTAACCTACATATGTATTTTTACTTGACACTACCTTTCACCCTCAATTTCTATCTTCATCTTCTCTATCTCTCTATTTATATCTCTACCTATCTCTCTATCTCGATATTACCTCCATCTCCACCTCTCCCTCTTTCTTTCTTTGTAGTTATCCCTCTATCTCCCTCTCTATGTATCACTCTTACTTTATTTGTCTTTGTATCACACACACACACACACACACACACACACAGATGTATATATGTATATGTATACATATATATGTAATATACATACACATATACATAGACATATATATATATATATATATATATATATATATATATATATATATATATATATATATATATATATATATATATATATATATATATATAGGGACCTATTCTACTTCTCAAGGTGAAAAGTGTGACCTTGTTTCTTCAAATAGGGACTTACAAATTTATAAGATTCTAAAATACCAGATTTAATATGTAGTTACCCTCTTCATATTTACATAAAAGAAAGTGAAGGATTGCAAAAAGATCAAGTGAGGTAAGATCAAATCCCTGTGAATATTTATTAAAAATGCTTACACTTTCATAAAATATCATAAAATTAAATTCCTCTCCACACTTACAACCAAGGAAATCAACTACTTAGCTCTAGAAAATAGGTTACAAAAATATCCAAAAGCACAATAAAATATCCTCATTTTGGAAGAAATAAATACTGTAGGGGTACATTTAAGGATAACACTTAACCATCTTATAAAAAATAACAAGTAACCATAAGGAAAAACTATCAAGACCTTTGACCAAGATTCTACTAAAATAATAAAGAAGAAAAGGAAAAACAAAAAGGCTTTAAAATTTGTTATTATGATAAATGGACATGTGGCTTGGTATTGATATAGGTTTGAGGTCCTCATAAATACACCACTAAGAGATATGTAAAATGAGATAACAATTTAAACCATTTAAGCTAACAATATACAAAAAAATATTTATATATTGATCTTGATAAGGCCATAAAGGCATACAAAATGTCATACAATGCCACGAGGCCAATGTATTGTATCTCAAACTATAAAATATCATTAATACATATAGACATAAAAATTATATTATCTATGTGTCATATAAAGACATACAATGTGTCTTCAAATATGAAACATACACTATTATTCAAACATTCGACCTCTTTTTTCCCAACTAGAGATTGAGCCTTGATCCCTTATATTAGTTGGTGTCTTTCATTGTTTTGATCTCTTGCACATCTCACTATTTTGAAGCTCAACATGTATACACAACAATAAAATTTGATAGTATGCCAAGCTTTATTAATAAGAAAAATATTTATAATGGTAGTCTAGTTCTTCTTTCCTTTGACACTCAACATCATCAAAGGAGGTTTGTACTCACATAAGAGTCTATACATCAACCTAAAACATTAACAATATATATTTATCAATTTTCTTGTAATACCTAATTATATCAATCAAGATAAATCACCATTTATAAACATACATATTCATGATCATACCTATGTTAAGGGTATTGAGGATAAAATTGTAGCACTAACACCAACATCCAAATTTTCTCATATACTATGAGGTGTGATAACTAAATTCATCATCTAAACAACACAATAATATATTAAACTCAAAAACACAAATATACATTCAAACAATAAATTTAATTTTGTAAAATAACAAAATTTATTTATTCTAATGTACCTATAAATCTAGTGACATGACCATCCCTATGAACATGGATGCAAGAAGGTGAGGTAATGCCCACCTATTAAACAAATATGGAAAGCTAATGTACTGAGAGGGGAGGGGTGAATCAGTACTCCAAAACTTTTCTTCAATAATAACCTTATTGTTATGCATAAACAAAATAGTGCAGTAACATAAAATAAAGTTAAAACAAATAGATAACAATCATACATGATTCACTCCATAACACATATATTTTGGTTACGCAAAAACTCTTGGTTAGAGAGAAAAACTGCGGTGGGGATGGCACCCACAACTCCACTACTGCAATAATAAAGAATGCTCGGTTAGAGCTACATTTAGCTATTTCTGATAGCTTACCCTGTTAGGAGTAACAAGATCTGTTAGATCTACCTTGCTAAAGGATTTTACAACATTTATTCTGAATGTTGCACCTGGTTAGAGGCTTTACAATTTATAGACTTGGTTAGAGTCTTTTACCCTGTTAAAGGTTTCTCTTTCAATCTTCACAATATTACAAATATCTACAACTTTACATCTGAAATGTTATAGCAGATTCTATGTGCTCAGAATAAGATTACCTTGCTTATAGCATACCTCGGTAACCCATATAGTAACTCGGTAAACCCTTCTGTTTACTTTGTTCTTCAACTTTTCTCTGAAAACCTTCTCGGTGACCTCTGTGTCTCTGTAACAGTCTTCCTTCATTCATATATGCACACATCTTTAACTCTTAACTCATGTTGTATAAATAGATCTCTTAAAACGGTGATCCAATTCATTGCTTCGATCTTACAAACAAGATTCTTCGAATGAATAACTAAACAAAATATTTCATTGGTTAGATTGTCCTTGTAATCATACATAATCTTCTGGTGCAATTTCCAATGTAATAACGGTTAGATGTGCCTCGATCTTGTAACACATTTTCATATGCATGTCCAGGTTCAATGTATCTGGTAACACGTTTCACTCGGTGTGTCATCTTTACTGCTCAGTAGTCTCAAAAAGATACTCGGTAGACAACTCGGTGTATACTGCGTTCTGTGACTACTTTCCTTTGTAACCGACTAGACTGTGCATACCGACTTCTCTGTGTGTACCGACTGCATGATTCAGTAGTGCTAACTGACTAGAATATATAGTATGACTTTGAATATAAAACTAATGGCAATTTGATAAGTAGTAACAGATCATATTAACCCCCCAAGATGAATGAATGTGATATAATATTGCCTAGCTAGTGAAGCCTCAATGCAAGAAAAGCTCCAATTAGCAACCTCCACTCTCCTAGGTGCTTGCACGAGGGCTTCACTAAATAGGCAATATCATATCACGTGCATTCATATTGGGCGGCTTAATATCCCAAAAATGAGGGTGCAATATATTGCCCATCGATGAAAATAGGGGGTTTTTAATTTGGGCTATGAAAAAATACAATATTTTGTGCAAATAGGGGGGCTTTTAATTCAGACCATGTATTGGGAGGGGGTGGAAAAAAAGGAGTTTAGGGAAATATTTTTTGAAAACAGGGGGATTCTTTAGGATTCCTTGAATGTAG
Source organism: Cryptomeria japonica (assembly GCF_030272615.1). Taxonomy (NCBI): domain Eukaryota; kingdom Viridiplantae; phylum Streptophyta; class Pinopsida; order Cupressales; family Cupressaceae; genus Cryptomeria; species Cryptomeria japonica. Next base: position 266,876,750 of record NC_081406.1, read on the forward strand.
GTGATATAACCCAGCTTCACTAAGTGAAGCCCCTGTGGATGCTTGCAAGGTGTTAGAAACTTCCTTTTGTATTGTTTTAACTACTCAAACTGACCTTTATTCTCCTCAACTACCACTTGCATGATAATAGGGCATGTTTTGGGTGATTTTGGAAAGAAATAAGACTCCTTGAGAGCATAGGATAAGGCTTTTGAATGGTTGAAATCTTCCTAAATATTTCAATGTAAATTGTAGTCCTCAAACTTTGTCTCAAACCTATATAAGATTTGCTCTTTGAAAAATGCCCTATTCATGCTCTCCAAACTCTTGCGTGTTATTTAATCATTCATTTATTATGTTCTTTTCTTTTTTAACCTTATTTTTTGGCATGCTTGTACCCTCCTATACTTTGATGTCTTCTTTTGGATTTATATAGCTCCCTCTAAATTCTTCCTTATATCGTTGTTCTAGATTCCTCCCTATATCATTGTTCTAGATTCTTGCATGTTTAGTACCTCTATAGGTAACTTTTTTTAATCATAAACAAGTATCTTTGTTGACTTCGCTATGTTTTTTGACACTCTCTTAATAGTTTAATAGACTTTAATGAATTTCTCACATAAATATTATGATATATAGAAACCTCACACACACCTCTACATGTTTAAAGATGTTTCTTTACATATTTTAGAGTTGACAAAGAACTTATAACCAAATGCACAAGATCTAAGGTAATGACAAAACCTTAAGTATTTAGGATAGGTATACAAAACTTTTAAGACTTTTGAGAGTGCTTATGTTTGGCAAATCCTTGCACTATTATCATAGACCATTAGGAACTTTGACAAATCTCATTGAATATGCTAATTAACTCCCCAAACCTTTGAAAAACTATTGGCATATCTCAAAAAAAATTAACAACCTTCTAATTTATTTAATATGTTTTAGACCTTTTGATAGAAGTATACACATATATAAGATAAAATCTTGATAGGTCTGAGACCCTATTATTCTTAACAAGAGTGTTCCATGGAGCTTCCTAATGGGGGTATGGGGGGAGGCGGAGACAAGATTTCGGGGACCAAGGACCTAAATTTGGGGATGGTGAGGGGATGATAGAGGGATTGTAGAAAAGCGGTGGTGGTGGGGTGGTGTTGATATAAGAATAGAGGTCGATTGAAATCTTAAAGGAAAAATCTACAATAGAACATCTTTGTGATTGCCCTAAGAAAGGCCAACTAGTTTTCATGAGGTTAAAGGTTGTAATCAATTTGTAATGGCATGTTCCATATAGCAAGTGACCTAGTGGCATCCTTGGTAGAGGTGGCAAAGGTGGTGCAAGTGGTGTTGTTGTGGGGGGATGTTTCCCCCAATTCTCCAAGTTTCGGAAGATGTCCCCCTACATGGGATGCGAGTTTTGGGGGGAACACGTATCCATAGAACACTACTCTTCACTATCCTTAAACACTCCATAACATGTTTTTCACTATTCAAAACCATTTTCATATGAAATTTTCTAAGGATCATGTTGTGGCAAAGAGGAATGAACTTACCTATCTATTTTGTGCCACAAATTCTAGTAGGTTTTGCCACATTTTGAACATTATCACAAAGATATAGGTCTTAAACTTTTGTTAATTCCTTCATATGAATGTTACAATCTTCTAAACTCTTCAAACTACCTATATATCCCTCCAAAAACCATACGGTTAAGATACCTTTTCACATATCAACTTTGATGATCTTTGAGGATATCTTCAAACTCCTTGCAACTTCTTTCTAATGATATTGTTCATGGAGTCTTCCATAATCTTTGTGGGAAACCTATATGAATGTATAGCTCTTAATAAAACATGATGATCTCTCCTTTGATGTTGAATGTTATTTAAGCCTTAGAAGTGTTATGATGGCATTTTTAAAGGATTGCCACTTACTAAATTATTCTTTCTATAGAGTCTTGACAAGAACTTAATCACTTTGTATATACTATCCTTTTCTTGAAGTTTCCCACCTTACTTGATGACTATCATCTAACAACACTGAATAACAATTTCATGAATAGGTACACTATCTTCTTAAGGTGGTGAATAGGATCTTAGGGTCTTGACATTTTGAACTGCCCTAATAGCTCTCAAAATCATTGTTTTATCCATACATAGGTTCTTAGACCTTCTAAATAATCTCCATAAGATAATAAATATTATTGTTACAAAAAATTGACCAATAGAGATATTGGGTGGTTGAAGTAGATAAAAACATGGAAGAGTAGGTTCAAACTTGCATTCAACGTTACAAGATAATGTGTAAATCAATCCACAATCCATTGAATTAAGAGCTTGAAAAAGACCTGAAAAGGCTGGATGATTTTTCTTTGTTTTATATTCGTATATTATGATATGGGTAGAAGCTAACATGGAAAATGAAGACCCAAAGGAAATATACACTAAATGATGTTAAATTCTATTGTCACAATAATACGTGCAAGTATGGGAAACTTCTTAAATGATGGTAGAAATAAAATCGTTTCTAGCCCTATCTTGGACCCACTTTCAGTTAAGCCATAAGTATAAGCTCTTGGATTGCAATTGGGCATATTGATTTTTTACTTTCTTCCTTCACAACATCCATAGTGTCTGTAGTATCTCCATGGCATATGCATGTCTGGCAAGGCCATAATTTATCTTCACTATGCATAATTGAAGGAAAAAAGTTGCAGCAAATTTTATTTGTAGACTCCACCAGATTATCTTTGCAAACAAATATTGCTTGCATAGATTCTCTAAGTTCATCTTTGATATCATGGAACCATAAATTAACAAGACAACAAAAACTCTAATGATTTCTTTGAACTCTATGGAACAAACAATTCAAAGACGCTATTTATGAAACCTTCAACCTTTTCTATGATTGTGGACTCTGTACAAATCCCATTAGACTTTTTATGAACTTCACATTCAATATGAATAAATTCTATTGTCACTCAATGATCATCTACATCCATCATAGTTAGCCGGAAGAATATAGCATTCACCATGAAAAATCTACTAATCATGATTACCTACTTGCCTATGGTTTCAAGACCCCAGGAATATAATCCTCCATTACTCATCAAAAGTGTACTCAAACATGATACTTGTTGATGATAGCTTTGTGAAAATTCAGGATCATTTGATCTTGGAAGCAAGTGATCTGTAGACAAGCTAGATTTGCAACATGATATCCAAATATCTAAGATTAATATTCTCTTGTGGATGATCTCTCTTCATTCCTTCTTGTATTATTATTTTCTTGCATTGTAGATACAAAGGCACAAGTTGATAGCATTTAGAGAAGCTAACAACCATTAGAAATAATCTAAATTTGTCATCTGTTAATCCCCTCTTGACAGCTTTGAAGCCTTTTTTGAAACTCTTATCTATATTCTTATTCTTTTTCCACCCTTTGAAACCACAACAATGTATTTGACTCGGCAGGGTCCCCACACATCACTTCAACACCAAACATTAGGCAATTCAACCTTTTGCCTTCTCAATGCATTTTTTTTTGTCTTTCCTCTCCATGCTAAAAGAGCATTTCTCTATATTGGCATAAAGCTTAAGTTGATGCAAGTTGGAAAGAACTTGTCACGTGTTATTCCCATATCTTTTTGAACATAATAATGTCATCCAAGTAGACAACCACAAACAGCCTATGAAGAATCTAGGTACATCATTCATCATCCAAATGAATGTTGTCGGTGTAGTGATTATGCCAAAGGGCATCAATAACCACTCAAAGAAGCCCTTCTTGGAATCAAAGAAAGTCTTCCAAATGTTAATTAGCTCAACAAGGAATTGATGGTTCCCTGATTTCAAATCAATACCGTTGAAAAATTCATCTCCTCAAAGTTGGTTCAAGAGGTCAGCAATTTGAGGGAATCAAAAAACTTGTTCTTTATAGTGGTCTTGATTAGGACCCAATAGTTGTTTTGAATCATCATGTCCCATCTTCTTCTTGGAAAGTAAAAAATGGGCCTCCACAAAGCAAAAGTAGTTGGTCAATATGACCCTTTTAAATCAACTTCTCAAGTTGTTGTTAAGTATTGATGTAGTCAAATACAAATTCTCTGTCACAGTTGCCACAAAATTTACTTTTCTTCATTTGTATCTTTTGGAAAAATCTTCCTTGATGACCTCCATGAAACCACCCAAACTGAAATTCACCTCCATCACTAAATCAAGTGGAGTTCCTTCAACTCCTCCTTGGCTAGCAAGCTAGCAATCCAACATTGTTGAACTAGAATTCTAATTTAAGTAGGGCATACATAATTTTCTCTAATCTAAGAAATTAAAAAGAAATACATCTCCAATTTAGAAATATAATCATCAACAGCATCTACATCAATTTTCCCATCAAACTTAGGGATGTCACAACTTACCTAGGATCTAAAGGGAGTCCAATTGCCAAATGAACTTTCCAATGGGGCCCACTCTTTATTTTGGTTGCTTCAGAGCATCAGCACAAATCGGTTCATCATCCTTGATCTTTGTTTTCCTCAAGCCACCTAGATCAACAACTTGAAGGAATTCGAGAAGTTAGTAGCTAGTTCTTCAATATAATCGAATCTCATCTTTAATTTAAATCTCCAATATCTGACTGCATTTGATGGTACATGCAAGAGCAACTAGGTTGTGATAGCACTTATCTAAATTAGGCTAGTAATTTGGGGAACAATACACTAGTTGAGAAATTCATTGTACCAAAAGTTAAAATTGAACAAAATAAAACACAAAAATGATAATTACAATATAGTTGAACAAAATGATCTTTATTTTAATCGAGTGTGTTTATAAAATGGGTAAACTTTGTAGTAGAGATGAATGCCTTCTATTCTTGTTACATGATTCAAATTCAGCCACTATATAGCTTTCAAAAAAAGGAAAACTTACTAAAAGTAGTATATTAGGGATCTTGGTGGAACCAAAGAATCATCACACCTAGTACTAACTAGTGTCATTGGAAGTTGAAATGAGCATTCAAATAAGGACAAACCTAATGGAAAACTGAAAATGTTTGTTGGAAAATTATTTTTTTGGCACCCCCATTTGTCAAGGCCATAACTCTTGTCTATAACTGCCATTAAGATGACTTGAGATGTTTTCTGCATTGCAACACCACTTCCACTTTAAGCTATCTCTAGAATAGTTATACTAATGATTGTGGATTGTTTTGGCTAGAAAGAATTAAAAGAAAATCCAAATTAGCATGAAACCAATAGATAATGTCTATAGAATGATCAATAGATCTTTGACTGAGACAAATGCCTTGGTGAATCCTACGATAAGTAGGGACCCTCTCCATAGCAATATGGATATTCTCAACAATTGATTGAATCTCTTGAGCTTGGTGAATAAGACACTAGTGGTCCAAAAGCGAGAATAGGGTATTCTCATAATCAAGAAACACAATGAAGAGATTACAAAGTATCAAATGGAAATAAAATAGTCTCTTAGGTTTCAATTATTAGTCCTCATTATCTACAATTAGTTATCAACAATAATCAATAATCAACTATTGATACTCATTATCAACCCCACAATCAAAGCTTTCCATAAAGGCATCTTTTAGACACAGTCAAACATTTAAATAAACATTGAACTTCAACAAAATTGAGAAAACAATTTAACAATATTTATTTTTGTCACTTATATTGACAACCCTAGCCACCTTCTTATCTACATTTATTGTTGTCAATTCAACCTAGGGGATTGCCTAATAAGAGTTAAGTTTCATGCTTCAATACCTTGCATGGTAGGTTCCAAAAAAGTATTATGTAGCATCATGTACTATTTCCTTAACATAGATATACCTTAGAAAAACATTTAATGCTATAATAGAAAATATATTTTGTAATATTTAGAATTACACAATCAACCATTTGCATTGAATTGGAAGTGTGATCTAATCTTACGCTCTTATATTCTCAAGAATTATTTGTTAGATACATCTAATGAATCAGTGGGGAAAAAATGTGGGGTACATGTTTTTAGAAGAATGATATGATGGTATTAGATTTTGTGTTTCTTGATAAAAGTTTATAGGTATTTTTAGTGTTAACTTTGATGGAGACATGTACATAGTTTGTCTTTAGGTTTGAGGATATTGATGGTATGCATGTGAGACTAGGATTATTGGTTTAGTGATAAGTATGAGTACAACAGTGATGATAATTATGATGTCATAGGTATTTAAGAATGTTTGAGAATTGACACAACATAATCATATATATGATTAATAAAATTATATTTTTATATTTTGATGGATTCATGATTATAGATGATAGCGTGGTTTAATATCAAAAAATTATTCTTATCTTCTATTTTCTTGTTTGGTTCCTAATAGAATCCCTACAATTTTCCTAGGACCTCTGATCTATCTTTCACTTGCCAAGAAAAATTGCCTAAGTGATAGAATTCCTAAGTCCAAACAAGCTCCCTTAAACCCTAATTCCTAGCGTTGTTGTGACTTACTACATCCAGTTTCCTAGCTTTAAGTTATGATTTGAAGTCTTCATCATTATCTATTTACTGATCTCCTTGCCTAGATACCATTTTATCCAGTCGAGCTTTATTTTTTCTTAATTCTATACTCTTTTGATGAGGCCTATTCAGTCGAGTTTGCACCTGATCTAGCTTAACAGTAACCAATTGGTTGTGTGGCCCCACAGTTTGAAAGATATCTGAGTCTACTTAGTTGTACGCTAGTGTGGAATTACCATTTGTATCCCCAATGGAGTTCTTTGATTGCTCCAAGTATTTTCAAGGCATTCAAAGATTTTTCAAATTTGATTTGACTGATTTGGATCCTTGTTCTTGTTGTGATGAGAAAATTTACTAACAACCCACATTCAAATGTGAGAAGGCTAGTTGCAGAATGTTGCATTCAAGCACACAAGAAGTGATCATGAAATGACTGATATTGTTAAATTTTTGGTCACTTGAGCAAAATAAATACATCAGGACTACCTCAAAATTTTCATTGGTTATACTTGGAACGTTTAGATAACTTGATCTCTTAAAAATCTTTGCAATTGAACTAGTGTTTGTTGCAAATCAACGAGTGGTCATTCTACACCTGAATTTGCTTAAATTTGGTGAATTTCATACTTGTGAGCCTGTAATTGCTAGTAAAAATTGAATTTTTCAACAGACTTGAGTAGACTTGCAAAACCCTAGCTGTGGTTGAAACCCCAAGTCTCTACTAAGTGCATAAAAATGAGACAATCAATTGGACAAACTTCTACCTCAAGAAGAGGGATTGATGAACATCTTATATAATTTGGTAGATCATCAAAGAGACTTGTGAATGTGAGCACTCTAGGAGGCCCTACAGATGAATTGGTTGATTACCTCGAAGGTTGCAGAGCTGCAAATATACTAGTCACTGCACTTGCATAGAAAGAGAAGCTCGTTTCCCTCCTTGTAATGCTTATGTTTTGGATTTGGGGAATCTGGCAGTGCCCAATGTCTTTGTGGATGCTGATTTGATCAAAGCAATTTCTAGAAGGTATAATGTAAGATGGAACATCGAAGAGGGCTGTTAATGCATTTTCTATGATCTTAAGAGGTTCGGGTGCCTCGGTATTATATAAAGCTCGTCGATGCCAGAATTCATTTTTTGGGAAGTGGGAGTAAGGCATAAGAAGATTTAATTTAAAATGAAATTGAATATGCAAAAGAGTGTAACCTTTTAGGAGATTGCACGCAGGGTTGCCAGAGTTCGACGAAGCTTGCACACAAAGTTGCCAAAGGTCGACACAATTACTAATTCTAACTATCTACTAATACAAGCACAAGGATCCAAATCAGTCAAATCACGCAGGGTTGCCTCAACTTCTTTAGTGCTTGAACTAACGCACGGGATTGATTGAGCAAATGATTTGTCCTCTTTTTTTTTTTTTTTTTTAAAGTAATGTCTATGGTCGTCGGAATTTTGATGAACGCGAGCACTTTTTTTCAAAAAAAACAAATTTCATTACTAATGCCTTCTCCGTCGAAACCAAATGTGAAATTATCGTCGGAATTCCGATGAATTCGGGTATTTAAAAAAAAAAAAATCAAATTTGGTCACAATATACCTTCTCTGTTGGAAACCTCCATTGGAAATCTCCATCGGAATTTTAGGCCAAATGTATTAGTGAGGAACTTTGACGAATCTCATTGAATGTGCTAATTAACTCCCCAAACCTTTGAAAAACTATTGGCATATCTCAAAAAAATTTAACAACCTTCTAATTTTTTTAATATGTTTTAGACCTTTTGACAGAATTATACATAGATATAAGATAGAATCTTGATAGGTCTGAGACCCTATTATTCTTAACAAGAGTGTTCCATAGAGTTTCCTAATGGGGGTACGAGGGGAGGCGGGGATGGAATTTCAGGGACCAAGGACCTAAATTTGGGGATGGTGAGGGGATGACAGAGGGATGGTAGAAGAGCGGTGGTGGTGGGGTGGTGTTGATATAAAAAATAGAGGCTGATTAAAATCTTAAAGGCAAAATCTACAATAGAACATCTCTATGATTGCCCCAAGAAAGGCCAACTAGTCTTATGAGGTTAAAGGTTGCAATCAATATGTAATGGCATGTGCCATATAGCAAGTGACCTAGTGGAATCCTCGACAAAGGTGGCATAGGTGGTGCAAGTGGTGTTATTGTGGGGGGACGTGTAATGCCCACCAAAATAACCTAGAGAACTTAACCAGCTATCATGAAAACAAAGATAATAATTTTTATTTTTTTTACAACGCCTACTAATACAACATAATCAACTTACTACTCACAACCACCTAACATCCATTTACATGATTTACCATTGCGCATCATGACAAAAGCACCAACCATGATACACAAGTGGAAATAAAACACATCATAACATCTATCTTCCCTAGGGTATCTCAACGTCATTTCTTTCACTGCTAACCATCTGAACAACATAATAATAACTAATTGAATGCACACTATTTGTAATATCAATTATTCTTTCCATGCACATATGCAAAATCATTTCTAATCTATTCATGATAATTACGATCTTCACTAATGCAACATCCCATTAACCCCATAAGGTTCATTTTAAAGCACCAATGAAAAATGTTCCTAATCCCAATCACTTTCTCAATTCTAACATCATAATCTATTACCAATACTAATTACCACATTCTTAATCTGTTCCCTAAGCTAGAATAGACACACGTACAACACTAATAGTAGCAACAAATTTTAATTAAAACAATCACATATATCAATATTACTAGGAGATTATGATTATACACACTGTAACATATCAAATTCTGATTAAAACAACACTCAATTAGCAAACCTGTCACTTCATACCCGAGATTTCTCTTCCCACTTCGGAACATGCCTCGACCTGCCACACATTCCTGCACTCAAATCTACTATGCTAGATACACACATTAGGTCTATCAATTGCTAGATAGGAGTTCAACATGCTATACCATATGATAACTTTAACTGGGTCAAACATCCACCAATGTACTTGCAAGGGTAAACATATAACCTAGGAAAAGTGACAAGACTAGACAACTCAGAAGAGCCAGACCTAAGGGCTAGACCTATAGCCTTGGGGGCTCATCGCAGATGGCCTTGCCTACGTGAATGCATAGAGACTTCATAATTCGACTTAGAAATCATATAAATTTATAAAAGTGGGTACACAACCCTTTCTAGGGCCTCATACCCTAGGCAGTTCTCTCGTCGGCTGCCACCCACTAAAGTGAAAGAGGGACGAAGTCTAATATAAATAGATTAATCACACATAGGGATCCCTACAATGATACTCAAAACAACATACTTCTATGGATCAGGTATAGTATATAAGTACCAATCATATGTTATATGCAACACAAGAACAATGCACGAGAGACATACCCGATCCTCTTTAATAACTCTAATAACCATTCAACATACAAGGAATAAATAGACTTAACTAATGTATCCAAGATCAACATAACATTTCACATGGAGGTACAACAAGTAGACATTCCATGGCCAATTCAGATATACATTATTTACACCACATGCTAAAATAGTCTCGTTATACAACATATTACAATATGAAATACAAGAATAGCTAAAAGATATAACACCTCAAATTCTAGCATGTTCCTTAAGCACTAAACTTCATTACTCAACCAAAAGACATAAACACAGTAATGCTCAAATTATCATCTTTTGCAAAAATAATAAATAAACAAATAAATAATGATACCTTTAATCCATGAACTATTAAGGATATCTTTGAATAGCAATTTCCTACTATGAAATACTATAGAGAGCCCGTCCTTCACGTTAGTGCAGTAGACAATTTCACATTAATTATCACAACACTAACCATTATTTAGGAAATCTTATAGATTATGAGGAATATATTAGATCTTACGTGATCATATAAAAGACCTAAAATATTAAAATGTGTTCTTAAAATGGAACTTCCTTGTTTTTTGACATGAATCATTATATTGATTATCTTAGTGTTCTCTTAGATCAATGTAAATTCACAATAATAATCTGCTCATTTGGAATCAAATAAGTACTTGTAACTGATATCCTAAGTTAAAGAAGGAAGGTTTAGGTATCCACATATGATGTCATTATTTCCTTTATCGTTTGTGAAATGAACATTAATCTATAAATTGAGCTGTCATGTCCAAGTACTAAAGTTGTAACAAGAACTTATGAGACAAATATATATAATTCTATATCACTCACTCATCAAGATTAATTAATCTAACCAACTTAAAAAAACACATATCGGTTTTTAAATTACAATATTTTTTTTCCTTCTTACAATAAATAGGGATTGAAATGTCTAAATCGATCCCAAACAATTTGTAATTACAACTCAAATCAAGGTTACTAATGCAATGCCTTACTCCCATTAATATTGAGTGGTAACACCAATATTTATCGTAAGATTATTACAAATTAAACCATTATTAATATTAATATTATTATTGTTAATAATGTTATAATATCACTATAACCATTATTAACAAATAAGAAATCACCTACATAATCATTATTAATGTTCACTTAGTCATTAAAATAATTATCCCCTAGATTCCCACAATAATAATAATAATACAATTAATTACCACTTCTAAATTATTATTATTTATTTTTGTTTATGGTGAAAATGGATAACAATAATAACAATATTGAAAGGCTAAATGAATCCAACCACTAAACCCTAGCCTAACAATCAACAAAGATCCACCATAACATATGAAGATTACCTAAGACAATGCAAATAACTCAAAATCACAAAGATTATACCATCACATGTCCAATAGGGTTTTGATCTCCATTCTTCCTATCTCCATTGATCTTGCTTGATATATTTGCTCTCAGATTTTATATGCACAAGAGCTCAACAAAGAACGGAATGTGGTTGCAAGTAGGATCGTAGTGTAGCCAAGTCTTCAAGATTAGTCATTAGGGTTTGACAATGAAGGAAGCATCTCCTTAAATAGAAGACACAATATGAAATGGAGGGTTAAGATTGAGAGGTGTAAAAAGAGAGGTCGGCTAGGATTAGAGGGTAGGTAGAAGAAATAGTAAAATAATGAAAGAGGTAGGTAGTGTAGGAATTAAGAGATGAATGACATGTGTCATGTGTAGAAAAAGCTAATGAATTAATTAAATAAATAAAGATTTATTTAATTAATAGAAGAAGTAGGATAATTAAATAAATAAAAATATTTATTTAATTTAGGAAAAGGATAATTTAAATAAATAAATGTATTTATTTAAATGAGAAATAAGGCTAGAAGAGGATAAATGAATTAATTAAATAAATAAAGATTTATTTAATTAATAGAAGAATTAGGCCTAGATAATTAAATAAATAAAATATTTATTTAATTAGACATGACAATTTTAGGTGTCTACATTTTGCCCCTCTTTGAGACAATGCGGCTTGTCGCGTTGTTTCAAAGAAGATAAGATGAACTGATACAGAGTTACCCCAGAATGGGAATAATATGCCCCCTCGAGAGATTGGATGAAAATGTCTAAAAAGATTACAGACAATCTCTCGATAAGAAGAAAAAGGCTAGAATGGATCGACCGGATAAAGTGACAAAGTCACGGGATAAAGAAGATTGACTTGGGAAATGAGGGCGAGGCTAGGGTAGGCTATAAGATAGACCACGAGCAGAAGACATCCTCATTGTCATCTACACCCTCACGAGATCACAGTGCAGAGCGAGGAAAGAGCAGCAGCAGTCAGCAGCGATGGCTTTCGTACACAGATTCGACCATGTTCGCCGATTTCAGAGACCAGCAGAGGCAGGAGAGCCGGCAAGTACCACCAAACCTCCTTGTACTTTGACGCATTCAATTTTTGTCACTAATGCATACTAGGTAGCAATAAATGCGCTTAGGAATAGGGCACAAAAAAGTGCAAAAACGTGCAATCGCGTCTGTGTTGGTGCCAGGCGCGTCTGTGTCGGTGCCAGGCACGTATGCGTTTGGAACCGCGTTTGTGCTTGATGCGGGCGCGTCTACGTCCTGGAGGGGCGTTTGTGTGCCAAAGTCGTGTTTGTGTATAATTTAGGCACGTTTATGTCAAACAGGCACGTTTGCATTGTGTAGGCACGCTTGTGCAATCTATAGGCGCGTTTGTGAGTTTAAAACGCGTTTGTGTCTGAAAATCCAAGGTTTTGGTCTTTTAGGTCAAATCGGCAGTTCTGTGATGAACATACGCGGTCGATTGGATAAGCTGCTGAGAGGATACACTCAAGCAAGTCCTCTAGGAAGACTAGGATAGATTGAGGGACTTTGTGATGAACAGGGAGCACCAAGATAGAGTACTTTGTGATGAACAGGGAGTACCCAAAGTATGAGCTGCACTTTGTGATGAACAGGGAGTGCAAGATGTGAGTAACACTTTGTGATGAACAGGGAATGTCACACACGTAGTACTTTGTGATGAACAGGGAGCACTACTAGGATAGATAGCAACACTTTGTGATGAACAGTAAGTGTCACTAGGGTAGATAACCATATGCATTTAGATAGCAAGTAGCATTTTGTGATGAACAGTGAATGCCACGATGACTGACATGATTGAGTTGTTTGACTGCAGGAGTATTTGCCTATGCTAGAGTCACGGGAGAGATTCCCGTCCACACAGAGATTGCGACCGGAGTTGTCTTTTTAGGATAGAGCTGCCATCGAGGAGATGGGCCTTAGACATGTATTATATGTACCTGAGTTTCGGGCAAACATGGGTTTGCTGACTGCACTGGCGGAGAGATGGCACTTCGAGACATGCACTTTTCATTTGCCGATGGGGGAGATGACAGTGACCCTCGAGGATGTTTATAGGATTCTACACATACCGATCGATGGAGATTTGATCCCCTATGACCGAGATGGAGACAGAGAGGCTTTGAGACGGGTGTTCTAGGATCTCGGGCTAGAAATGAGAGTAGGGCATGTGGCATGGGATACCATGACTGCGACAGGGTTAGCTTTGCCAGCTGTGATTGGAGGAGCCATTAGTGGTTTCCTGTGTCCGGACAGGGCGACACGGGGATTGGCAGTGGGCTGGGGAGGAGCACTAGAGACATTGGTTACACATCACACCAGATATGCATGGGGTCCATGTGTGTTGGCACACCTGTATTATGAGCTGCACCAGTTTGTCTACCATGGATCAGTGGGACTGGGTTGTGGAGTGACGCTTTTACAGGTTTGGGCATACAAGCATCTGCCTATCACACGGCCGATACACTTCAGGGGCAGAGGTCATGGGCGGAGCTTTGTTCACTTGTATGATATGATCACTTGGCAACCTCGGATTGGCAGGCTAGAGCACTAGAGGCGAGTGATAGATGACATTGACACAGTCATCTGGAGGCCGTATCTGGGGTGCGAGGAGTGGGAGGATGATGCAGTGGAGCTGCCTTTCACCTTTCGGAGCAGATATTTGATTGGGTGAACACCCTATATACTGGAGAGGCAGCTGGTGGATCGAGTATGCAGACAGTATGGCAGGATCCAGAGGATGCCACGAGGCTCGGGTATGTATGCCCGTACAGTCAGGGATCAGGTGCAGTTTGGACCGCTGTTGTCATATGATCAGGTAGTTACACAGCTGGCAGAGATGGTGCCCCTACCCTGGGATATGTGGCCGGAGATTGAGGATGCAGGTATGGATGCAGAGTACTCGGCATACTGGGTAGAGCATCCGTTCCCACGGTTGACAGATCCAGGAGAGCTACTGGAGGGAGAGGTAGGAGGAGACGATGATGATGATGGTGGAGGCGATGGAGGACGTAGGAGCAGGCTACGCATATGTCTTGCGAGCCGGAGAGGAGATCGCCTACTGGAGGGACCTGTATTATGGTGCCATGCCAGCAGATCAGCGGGCGAGGAGCTTCCATAGACCATCGCGTACAGCGACAGCTACGGGAGGGAGCCGGAGGAGACAAGCATCGAGTGGTGGGGTCATGGGTCCACCACCACCACCAGACAGGCAGGGTGATCCTGGAGCGGGTCCTTCTAGAGCTCAGACTCCGTCAAGGCCAGGCGGCTCCGAGGGAGGGAGTTCATCATAGCCATAGAGGGCTCCCTTGTATCAGTATTTGTACCATTTTTGTATTGTAGACACCTGCGGGTGATTTTGTAGCCATATGATTCTTTTGACATCATTGTATCATGACACATTTGATTATATATGAGAGATGATTCATTTTTGCGGCAGCTATATGCATGTGTACCTATGTGATGAGGTGTTCTTATGTGATGCTTATGATATGGATGCTTATATGATGCAATGCAGTATATATTTTTGTTCTTTTATATTGTATATGTAATGTATGATGCAAATGTGAATGTATGTAATGCAGATGAATATGAAAAAAATGCAAATGTAAATTGTGCTAACAGGTGTTGTGTGCAGGATGTGATGTAATTGTGATATCTACATGTATGTATGAAATGCTTATATGTGGTAATGCAGGTGCAACTATATGAAATGCAAATATTTTTGGTGTGTCATTATACTCAGTCATGTGATAGCAAGCTACGCGGACTCAAGAAGGACGATGGAAGTCAATCAAGAAAGGGGGATGGAAGACAGAAGATATGAAAGTGAAAGAGCTTCTTGTGCATTATCATCATTGAGCTTTATTATGGCAAGTAGGTTATGACAATCAAGGCATTTGTTCAACCCAGAAAGTCATTGTACCTATTTGCATGGGGATAAGACAGTCACAAACAAGGAATGCCCCAGTTCATACTAGACTCACAGTGTCCTCATATCCTTGGACAAGTCATAGCATTACTAAGAGACAATCCATAGACAGCAAATGCAAATAGGTGACGATACCCCATCCTCGCCTTTCTAGTCAAAGACATCCTAGAGATAGAATCTCTAGTCAGAGACATCCTGGAAAAGCTAAAAGACATGTCACCAAAAGATAAAATCAAAAGAAAACCAAGACTTGACACCAACATCCACTGTAGTCCTCAAGTTTAGTGTCTCTTGTCACTTGTATAAGTCTTATTTGATTGTGGTCACAATGTTCACTTTCACAAAAAGGATAGATTAACACAGAACCATATGTTGTCTGAGTCTGTTGAAAGATTTGATTTTGTTGAAGCCCATTGTTGCTGCTGTGTCTCATCTGAAACTGACTGAATCCATGAAACTGATACTTTATTGCGGAGAAGACAAACTTTATTGCGGATCTTGTGATGCAAATGTTGCTTTATTGCGGATTGTGCGCGGATAGACTTGAAGAAAGCTGGAAGAAACTGTACTCCTCAAAACATGTGATGTCCTCAGTTCCACACCCATCACTAGACGTAGGAATTGCCTTAGCCACAGATAAGATCTGACTTATTATGGATGGAAAGGGAGTGAAAAGGGAGGGTTTATTATGAATGGCTAACCAATCTTGGGTAGATCAATAACAAGCCATGATGGGAATGAGTAAGTTTTATTGTGAATGAATAGGTTGTGAGTGTGTGCAAAGTGAAGGATGAAAGGGAATCCTGAAGGAGGGAGGAGCAATGTCTCTACGCATGGCGCTGGTGACCCAGTTTTCACCATGGTACTTGCCCAGGGCGCCACCGAAGTGGTTTTCACCGTTGGACGAAATTATTTCTCTTTACTTTTTTCAATTTTTCAATTTTTTTGTGTCACAAGGCGCCTGTTTGCCAGGTTTTCACCAAGTAACGATTTTTTTGTATTTTTGAATTTTTTGATTTTTTTGTATTTTTGAATTAAGATATTCCAATGAGCTATGTGTAGAACCTGCGAAGGTGCATGCTGATGATAGGATCCTCCAAAGGTTCACCTTCTGTAGTTGAGAGCTGATATGCCCCAGATCCATAGGCTGTTGTGATGATGTAAGGACCAAGCCAGTTTGGTTCAAACTTGCCCTTCTTTTCTCTGTCTTGTTGATTCTTAGGATTTTCTCTGAGAACCAAGTCACCTACCTCAAATGTGCGAGGCTTGACTTTGTGATTGTAGCTACGACTCATTCATTGTTGGTAAGCCTTAAGATGATTAAAAGCAGTTTGTCTCCATTCATCCAGCAGTTCTAATTCTTGTAAGCAAGAGACCCTATAGTCTTCATCGTTGATGATGTTTCGCAAAGAGACCTGTAAAGAAGGTAACTCGACCTCAATAGGCAAGATGGCTTCAGGGCCATAGACAAGTGAGTAGGGTGTAGCTCCTGTAGGTGTGCGGACACTTGTGCGATAGGCCCAAAGTGTAGGATTGAGCTGGATATGCCAGTTACGGCCAGCGTCGTCGACTGTCTTTTTGAGGATTTTAAGAATTGTTTTGTTAGACGCCTCAGCTTGGCCATTACCTTGGGGATAATATGATGTGGAGAAACGATGGGAAATATGGAAGCGGTCACAGAGTTCATGAACATCCTGATTTTTGAAGGGACGCCCGTTATCAGTAATAATGGAATTGGGAATACCATATCGGCAAATGATGTAGTTCAGGATGAAGGTAGCAATTTGTGTCCCAGTGACTTGTGTGAGAGGCACGGCTTCAATCCACTTTGTGAAATACTCTGTGGCTATGATAATGAATTTATGACCATTGGAAGAAGGAGGGTGAATCTTGCCTATGAGATCGAGTCCCCACTGACAAAAGGGCCAAGGAGACGCAAGTGGTTGTAGTATTTGTGCTGGTGCACGTATGAGATCTCCATGAATTTGACATTGCTTACATTTCTTGACAAACTGATATGAGTCTTTTTCCATATTGGGTCAGTAATATCCAGTCCTGATGAGTTTCTTGGCTAAGGTAGGACCAATAGTATGCGGACCACATATCCCTTCATGCACTTCATGTAACGCAATCTGAGCTTCGTCGCTTTCTAAACATCTAAGAAGAGTGCCATCTAGACCTCGTCGGTATAGGATATCAACTAGAATGACATATCAAGAGTATTGGCGAATGAAAGTGCGGCGTTGGTTGTTCGATAGATCAGGAGGTAAGATGTTGTCACGAAGATATGTGAATATGGAACCATATAACTGGGATTCGGGACCAACAACGCATATCATTTCAGTAGGAGTGATCTCATATGAAGGAATCAATAGGTTGTCTACCAGGAACTCATAGTAGGTTTCATTTTGAGGCAGGTCAATTAGTGAAGCAATTGTAGCCATGGCATCTGCAGCACGATTCTGCTCTCTTGGTATCTGCTCAAAATCTATCTTTGCGAAATGTTGTTTTAAATCCTCTACCAGTTCTTTGTAAGGCATTAGTTTTTCATCTTTTGTTTGGTAATCATCAGTTGCTTGATGGATGACAAGTTGAGAATCCCCAAAAACACGAAGTTCCTGGATCTTCCACTGAACTGCAATTCGTAATCCAGTTGTTAATGCCTCATATTCTGCTATATTGTTAGTGCGAATCGCCTTGAGGAGTTATAAAGAGAATACCAGCTCCTGCCCCATGCTGTGTGTATGACCCGTCAAAGTACAGTTGCCATGGCTTTGCATGTGATATTGTTAAAATGGATTCCTTTGGAAATTCTGAATTTAGAGGAGCATCATCTATCATGGGAGCATCTGCTAACTGATCTATGATTGCTTGTCCTTTTATTGCTTTTCTGTCCACATACTCGATGTCGAATTCACTTAGGATCATTACCCATTTGGCCAGTCGCCCAGTAAGTGTAGCTTTGTTGAGAAGATATTTTAATGGATCAATTCTTGCAATCAACTTAGTCTTGTGAGTGAGCATATAATGTCGTAATTTCTGTGAAGCAAAGACCACAGCGAGACATGCACGCTCAATTGGTGTGTAGTTTAGCTCATATCCCACCAATGTGCGACTGATATAGTATACTGCTTTTTCCTTGCCGTCAGCAACTTGTTGTGCTAGGAGTGCCCCCAGTGCTGTTGGAGTAGCTGATATATATAGTAGCAAAGGCTGATCTGGAATTGGTGGCATCAAGACTGGTGGATTCAAAAGATAATCTTTGAGTGTCTGAAAAGCTTGTTGACAGTTCTCATCCCATTTGAACTTGATATTTTTATGTAGCAGGTGCTGGAAAGGATTACACTTATCTGCAAGTTGTGCTATGAATCTTCGTATGGACTGGAGTCTCCCTTGTAAGGATCGAAGTTGACTGATATTTTTGGGTGGTGGCATATCCAAGATAGCCTTGACCTTTGCTGGATTGGCTTTGATTCCTCTTTTAGACACAATGAATCCTAGGAGCTTCCCGGAGGTTACTCCAAAGACACATTTCTTGGGGTTTAATCTTACCTTGTATTTTTCCAACCGATCAAAGACGACTGAAAGTATGTCCAAATGTGTATCTCTGTCTATTGATTTTCCCAAGAGATCATCAACATAATCTTCCACGGTTATGTGCATGAGATCATGAAAGATAGTGGTCATTGCTCTTTGATATGTAGCACCTGCATTTTTCAGCCCAAAGGGCATGACATTCCAACAGAAAGTTCCCCATGGACAAGTGAATGATGTTTTATGTTGATCCTCAGGTGCAATCCTGATTTGATTATAACCAGAGAACCCATCCATTAAAGATAACATTTCGTGACCTGCTGTGAGATCAACGATCAAGTCGATATTTGGTAATGGGAAGTCATCTTTCGGACAAGCTTTGTTGATGTCTCTGAAATCCGTACATATTCTGATGTTGCGATCTGGTTTAATGACAGGTACTAAATTGGAGATCCATTCGGGATAATCAATTGGGCGTATGAATCCGACATCCAATAATTTCTCCAGCTCTGCTTTGACTAGTAATGCCACTTGTGGATGCATTTTCCTTAATTTCTGTTTCACTGGCTTTGCCCCCGGTTTGACTGTCAAATGATGCATTACCAAATCCGGATCTAGTCCAGGCATATCAGCGTATGACCATGCAAAGTTGATTTGTCGTTCCTTGAAGAAGCTTATGAATTTCGTCCTTTCGGACTCTGTCAATGATTGAGCCAGGAATATGTTGTGTGGAACCTCTTCTGTACCAATGTTTGTCTTGATAGTCTCCTCTACCAACATGGATGATTTTTCCTCATATGATGCTGGGAGAATGTCGAGCCTTCCATCTTCGGGTGCCTCAGAGAGGTTTTCGCCCTCAGATACGTCCTTTCTTTTTACTTTTTTAGAGTCAGATAGCGCCATAGTGTGGTTTTCACCATAAGATCCTTGATTTGTTCTTATTTTCACATTTTTGCGACTGGAAGGTCCGACACCCTCACCAAAATATGCCATGTTGTTGAGTTCTATGGTGTATCCTGCTTTGTGGTCCCCAGGGGGAAGATCATCTCGTATGCCAAGATAGTCAATAATAGCTTCGTCATTCTGAAATGTATCAAATTGTGCTGGTCCTTCATAATCCCAATCAATGAGTTGGAGATGAACAAGGGGAAGGCCTTTAATGTTTTCAGAGTTTGCAGGGCTAAGAGTGAAGATGTGGTTATATTCGGGTATATCGAGGCAATCATCGAGGTCATCGATGGCACTCTCCTCATCAGTTTCGATCGCAAGCGAATCCAAATTGTCGTCACTAGTAGCGCTTTCCGGGACAGGTGTCCTCATCCTATGTGATTTCGACCTAAGACCTTGAAACGAAGACTGTGGGGAATCCTTATGAGTTGTTTCTTGACCAACTCTGAACTTTTTGTAAAATTCCTCTTCTTCTATGGGTTCGTCTGGCTCCCTGAATGTCTCGGTGAGCTCATAGTCACTGGAGGATTTGTCTGAACCCCATTCCCATTCATTGGAATCTGTGGAATAGTAATCTTCTTGTTGAATTTTGGCAATTTTGATTTGTGATGCCTCTTCTGTCCTTTTAGTGTGGATCTTGGAAGTCAGAAAACCAAGTCCCTATGAGCATTCTCTTCTTACAGTCAATTCAGGTTGTAAGGGCTCTATGACGCCTTCTTTGCGTAACCCAAGAGGGCTTTTTCCATCATACCCGAATCTTTGTAGAATCTTGAAGCCTTTGCCATAGTTCTCACAGGGTATATTAATCTGATCATGTGTGTCCTCTTCAATGTCTTTGTAGAGCATTTTGTATAAATTTTCCTCTTCTAGTTCGCCCCATCTTTGAAAGGTAGTAGGATCCCATTTGAGTATCATGATGGATATTTGCTTGTTAGGAAAAGGCCTTCCATATTCTTTTGGAGAACTCATGACTTGTCGTAAAAACATGGTCTGATTTAAAGTGTATTCTCCCATGCCTTTGTCTTGAAATTTGCCTTTAAGTTCACCTTGTTTTGATGTCGAAGGTTTTAATGACTCAGGGTCAATGTATGCCAAAGAAGGAGCAGCCTCACGATTACTGGGAATGATAGTCTCAGTATGTGATCTCAAGTTATTGCAATATATGAACGGATTTGGATCACCGTTGACTGTTACCTCGACCCCATTATGAGGAAACTTAATGCATTGATGATATGTTGATGGGACTGCCCTCATTTCATGAATCCAAGGAAGTCCTAGCAATATGTTGTATGTGAGATCTAGATCTAGGACTTGACAAACCACATCCTTTGTGACTGGCCCAATTCTTAGAGGTAAGGTGACTGTGCCTTTGGATGAGCGCTCTTCATCATCATAGGCCTTGATGGTGATTTGATTTGTAGAATTCACAGCTTTATCAGAATATCCCAATTGTTTAATGGTGCTCAATGTACAAATGTTTAGACCTGCTCCTCCATCTATCAGGACTCGCTTTATTCGATGTTTGTGTATGAAGGCTTCAACATGTAAAGGTGCATTATGTGGCTGACTTACGGAGGCGTCATCGGCTTCTGTGAATGTGAGGGAGTGTGGAATGGAAAGGTATCCCACCATGGCTTGAAATTGGTCCACGTTCAGATCAGTAGGAACGGCAGTATCTCTCAAGATTTTGTCAAGAATAGCTTTATGAGCAGGGGATATGCGTAAGAGCTCAAGGATGGAGATGAGCGCGGGTGTCTTCCCTAATTGTTCTACAAGGTCATACTCAGGCTTGGTAGATGAAGGAGCGGTGTTTTTAGTTGAAGCACCTGGCAACGTAATCTTACCTCGATGGGTTGTAACATGACATTCAGAGGTAGACTCGGAAGAAGATCCAACACCTTTTAGGACAATCTTGGGTCTCTGAGGAGGATTCTCAAGATTTTTGTTCTTGATGGTAATAGTAGAGATATGATTGTCCATTGAGATGTGGTTGATAGTTGAATCATAGTTATAAGGTGCTCTAGTATAGTTGGCTTGATCATCTGTGGCTTTACCTTTTCCCTTGTCATGCTTTGGGAATGGTTCCTTAAACATTTCATGTTCTTGATTAGATGAGTGTCCCTCAATCTCAATATCACCTCTATCAATGAGATCTTGCACAATGTTCTTCAATCGATGGCAATTACCTGTTTTGTGACCCTTGCTCTTATGAAATTCACAATACTCATCATCATTCCACCAATTTGGTTTGACCTTTGGTTCATATGGAGGAAAATCTGGAACTGTGATCACTTTGTTTGCCACAAGCTTTTTGAAGACTGATTCAAGTGGTTCTCCCAATGGGGTATACTTCCTTCGTGGTCTAGAAGTTGTTTGAGTATTCACTTGATTGTTTGTAGAACTCGATCCAGAAAAGATGAACTTGGGTCTCACTGTATTGGCATCAACAACACCATCATTAACTGTGTTCTTGTTCTTATTCCAAAATCTTGGCTTGTCTTTTCCTTTAAGGTCCTCTTTGTTTTCTTTGAATATCTTAATGACTCCTTGTTCAATTAAGAACTTTTCTGTTGCTAGGCCCTTTTCAATAACATCCTTGAAGGTAGACAAACAAGCTTTCCTGAGATCATAGCCAATATCCTTATTAACGTTTTGAGTGAACATTTCTACCATTTGTTTCTGTGGGATTTCGCAAGAGCATCTGCTAGCTAAATTTCTCCATCTTTGTAAAAATGACGCAAAAGATTCTCCTTCCTTTTTCTTAGTATTGCATAGAGTAGTGATTGAGATATCTGTTTCTATATTGTAGGAGAAATGCTGAATAAATGCCTCTGCTAAGTCGCCCCATGACTTAATACCAGGAGGTAATTGAGAAAACCATTCCATAGCTTGATCGCCTAAGCTCTGCGGGAACAACCTCATCAAATATGTTTCTTCTGCTGCTACCTCAATGCAAGCTGTGAAAAATTGTCTTATGTGTGCTTTGGGGTCTCCTTTTCCTCTATACTTGTCAAATTTTGGCATCACAAAGTGTGCAGGAAATGGAGGCATTGGAATGCTCTTATCAAAGGGATAAGGACATATGTCTCTCATAGTGTATGTTGGTTTTGGCATACTCATGTCCTCCATTTTCTTTTGTAGATCTCTAATTTGTCGCTCCAAATTGCTCTTGGGAGGAGATCTATTTCTTGTAACATACCCCGTGTTTGAAACACCAATTTGAGGAGGAGCTTGTTGCATGTATGGATGATACTGATCGTAGACATGTCCATATGGAGGTCTATATTGATGCGGCATATAGGGAGCACTTGGCATGGCTTCATGTTGAGGAACCCCATATCTATTTTGTGCATATATACCATATTCAATAGGCATTTCATTTTCCATTGTGTTGCCCCCAAATTTGACATGAGGTTTCCTTATGTCCAAATTTTGAGGATGCCTTTGAGTATCCACTTGTTTTGATTGATCCATAGCTTGAGCATGTGATTGAGCATATCTATCTGCATAAGGCTTCCATAATGGTCTTCGAAGGTAAGTATCATATGTTTGAGCTTGTGTATGTGGAATTTCTGGTTTTTGAAGCAAAGCTGAAGGTGATTCAGGTACCATATTCGGTCCTCTATTTCCTCCACTATTTGGTCTCCTTTGATCCATGTTAGAGTGAGTTTGTTGTGAGGGTCAATTTTCCATAAGTTGAGACATGTCAAAGTCATGAGGTATTTTAGCTCCACTTTGTGCCATCATGTGTAGAAAGTACTGTCTATCCCTTCTCATTATCTCTTCAACCAATCTATTGAAATGAGGATTCATTATGGATTCTTCTACATCTGCTGATTGTATTGAAAAGTTGTCCACATTGTCATTGTGTGTAGCATTGTTGTTTGTAGTGTCTGTGTTTTCCACATTTGGATTGTTTCTATAAACATCCATGTCAGGTAATGTAGTGTGCTCAGGATTGAAAAATAAATCATTGTCATACTCATAAGAACTCATGTTTGTGGATTCTTGAGCTTCTTTAGCTATTCTCCTAGATTTTTGAAGGCAGGTTTCAACCATGAACTAGGTGTTTGAGCTAGATGTGAGAGACTAGATGAAAAATGAAAAGAGTATGGAAGACCAAGAGCTGTATGGAGTGTAAATGAATCTTGAGGTGTACTTGCAATGTCCAAAGTGTAAGACCAAGTATGTAAGTAGTAGAGTAGGTGTGACTTCCAAAGAGATGATTGTTTCTCTTGATGAGGTAAGTTGACCTTGACTCTAAGTAAGACCAAATGAGACCCAAAGGTAAGAAACCTTGATGAGGGACCACTTAGCAAAGTGTAGTTGTATGTAGTGTGTTGAAAGAGTATAGTGAGGACAAGCAAGTGACCTTTTTGACTCAAGTTTAGACAAGTATGAATGTAAAATGAGATGTGAAGCAATGATGGACTGTATGAGACCTTAGAACAGGTTGAATGCTAGATGAAACCTGAAGAGACAACCTAGGAAGCTCAAATATTTCGAAACTGATTTCCTTTGTTTGCTGGACTGTAAAAATTTTCAATTCTGGACACAGACGCTTCTGTATACTTCACAGACGCGATTCCCAGACACAGACGCTTCTCTATTAGACACAGACGCTGATAAAAACACAGACGCTATTCTGCCCTTCACATACACGCTTAGATGACCCAGACGCGGTTAAAACAGATACAGATGTGTTTCTGTAAACTTCGTGCAATTTTTCCAATCTGTGAAGTTGTTTTGTTGTGACCAAATCCGACTGTTTGACTGTTTTTCCGTGACAAGAGGACACAATGTTGATGAGGACTCAATGTTTGCAAGTGTTTAGACTCCAAAAGTGTGTTGTTTGATGTAAAATGTTTTGCATACACTTGAAGACACAAAAGACATAATGTTTTGTTGTTTGGTCTTGAATGTTTGAGTGTTTAACATAAGACAAGCACAATTCTTATGGTTGGCCAAGACAATAGTTGTTGATCCCACATAGGGTTTTACCCCCGAGGCTACGCTATTCAGAGCGAATACTTAGATGCTTGACCTCACTGGCTCCACCCTCGGCACTCACTTCTCGGGTCAGCCAAGCATCAGTCCCCATGAAAACTCCCCATGGCGAACTTTGTATCTCTACTAAGAACCGTATGTGTGTGGGCCACTACCAGAGGTCCGACCTCCTGCCTCAACAACTAAAAGGATTTGGGCTTCTAAAACAAAAAGGTGCTAGTAAGGGCATCCGCTTGTGTGGCCATACATGCGGCACTTTCAGCTCTGTAAATATAGAAGGCTCCCAGCCGGTAGGGGTTACACCCTACAAATGATCAAATAAATTTTATCAAACGGGTTTATGGGGAGACATAGTGTCGGTATGAACTAATCAGCACATGTTATTCATAGTTTTCACCATGAATACATTTGATTATAGTGGTTCGGATGAGGTGGGTTTTCCTCGCTACCACTTGGGTTGTTCTCTTCTCACTAGTAGTCCTAATGACCACACGGGAAGACAGGCCCTTTAAAGATTAAACAAAAAGAGCCTATTGCTCAAGACACAAAAGACAATGATTCAATTTTTAGTGCACCAATGGAAGTGTTTGCTAATCTATGACAACAAGGCACACAACAAAATTACAAAACCCTAGCTAAGGCCCTGCAACAAAATTTGTTAGTAGTTTGGATTGTTTCAAATGATCACCCCTTCCTGCAAGCACACAAGTTAGGTAAATTTTAGAAAACCCAAAAGACTTTGTGAAAAAGGGGCCTTCAACAAAAACGTTTTTGCTTCCGAAACAAGCTGCACAAACTTAGTTAGCTAGATCTGAAAGGGTTAGTCCAAAAATAAACCAGATCTGAAACCCTAAGTACAAAATCTGAAAATTGAACCAAAGAAAATTTTAAAATTTCAAAACAGTAAAAACACAGACGCTGCTATACCAGACACAGACGCGTCTGTATGACATAGACGCGGTTCTGTGATGCACAGACGCGGTCAGAACACACAGACGCCTCTCTCGGACACAGACGCAATCAGAAGAAACACAGACACGCTTCGGAAACACAGACACCCCTTTCAGAAACCTGCAAAATAAAATTTAGCAAAAGCACAGACGCGATTACAGATTCCATAGACACTCCTGAAACTCAGAGACGCGATCCAAAAGTTCGTAGACGCGGAAAAACCTAAAATGTCGTCGAAAAATGTCCGATTTGCAACTTCAAAAATGCAAAATCTGCAACAAGAAGGTTAAATGCAAAGGGACAAGGGTCCCACCAGGCGTGCCAAAATGTTTATGGTGAAAATGGATAACAATAATAACAATATTGAAAGGCTAAATGAATCCAACCACTAAACCCTAGCCTAACAATCAACAAAGATCCACCATAACATATGAAGATTACCTAAGACAATGCAAATAACTCAAAATCACAAAGATTATACCATCACATGTCCAATAGGGTTTTGATCTCCATTCTTCCTATCTCCATTGATCTTGCTTGATATATTTGCTCTCAAATTTTTATATGCACAAGAGCTCAACAAAGAACGGAATGTGGTTGCAAGTAGGATCGTAGTGTAGCCAAGTCTTCAAGATTAGTCATTAGGGTTTGACAATGAAGGAAGCATCTCCTTAAATAGAAGACACAATATGAAATGGAGGGTTAAGATTGAGAGGTGTAAAAAGAGAGGTCGGCTAGGATTAGAGGGTAGGTAGAAGAAATAGTAAAATAATGAAAGAGGTAGGTAGTGTAGGAATTAAGAGATGAATGACATGTGTCATGTGTAGAAAAAGCTAATGAATTAATTAAATAAATAAAGATTTATTTAATTAATAGAAGAAGTAGGATAATTAAATAAATAAAAATATTTATTTAATTTAGGAAAAGGATAATTTAAATAAATAAATGTATTTATTTAAATGAGAAATAAGGCTAGAAGAGGATAAATGAATTAATTAAATAAATAAAGATTTATTTAATTAATAGAAGAATTAGGCTTAGATAATTAAATAAATAAAATATTTATTTAATTAGACATGACAATTTTAGGTGTCTACAATTTCTTTATAAATGAACTCCACTAACTATCATGAATATTAACAATCACAAAGTTTAACTAGGGCCCACCTCTTGTTTTCAACATTACCATTTTCTTTTACAAAAATAAAATAAAATAAGTTATCCCTGTAATGGAAACTAAAACAGAGTTACATTTTCTAATATAAATTATACATTACAAATTCCATTTAGCCGGGGCCCACTAAAATAAATAAATGATCTTACTCCTGTAAACATTTTCCTACTACTTTCCAAAATTAATGGAGGTATTTTTCTTTGCTTCAAGTGCATATAGTCATGTTCAGACACAAGGCCACTTTAAGAAGGAACTAATTGAGAGGTATAAGCTACAGGTGGAGGAAAAGGCTATGTGATTTAAGATCAGACCTTAAGCATATGTATTTCATCCTTAGGATACAGATTACATGGCAACCACTACATACTAATGATTTACACCTGTGCTCGAGTAGGTAATAAAAGGAGCCCTCCATAGGAGTGAAAGGATAGATATATATTTACCCCCTTTTTCCTTGACGTTTCATTGTTACGTCAGAGCTTTATCTCCTTCAGATATTTTGCAGGGAAGTTGGGCCATTAATTCGCTGCCCTAAAATATATAGCACTAGACACAATCCTAGCCGTTGTCTTTACAAGGGAGTCTATGGCAGATGGTGGACAAGAGATATGGATTGATGCCCTAATGTTCACTACACCATTTGTCAGAAAGATAAAAAAAGAAGAAGGGTGTTGATTTGAGGGACATCACCAAAGTTTCCAAGAGGGCACACTTGTCTGACCCGATCAGATTGGACAATGGAGAGGACTGAGAAAACCAACCCCCCCCCTTTTTTTTAACACGATTTTTCCTCTACAATCCAATATTTCATTTACATAAAGATCTATTTCTTTTAGATAAAGATCTATTTGTTAAATAAGAACATTTCTGAAAGCATAGAAAGATGGACTCTATAACTGGTTATCGTTGCCAAAGAGAGTCTTAGCAGCCTCGCCCTTCCCAACTAAGCCAAAACCAAATGCATTTTTGGGAGCCACTTCAAAATACTTCATGCTGGGAGCCACTGAAGAAGTAGAAGGAGAGAGATTTTTAGATTAAGAGAATCCCCCCTCTTTCTAATCTGCTCCAACCCTTATCCCTCTGACATTGTGGTTACCTCCTTTGAAGGTAAAGATTTTTCTTATTTAATAATTTTCTTTCCTCTTTAAAACATATGGAAGCTTTTTGTTAACAAAGCTTCTTTCTTTCTTTTATTATTATTATTATTAAAATATGAATAAATTAAACTCTATTTAAATTCATAAATACTTTTAAAGTATATTAATTAGTTTTCATTTATTAAATATATACCCATATATATTAGTTTGTAAATATGATTTAATTATTATTATAATTTCTTATTTTATTAAATTTATAATTTTAAGAAATCAAATATTAAAAATCATTCATAATAAATTTAATCACTAATTAATAATTTAAAATAATTCTTTGTTTATCTTTCTTATCCTTCTATTGAATACTATCAACAATAAGTTAATATTCGGATAGGGATAGTTACCAAATGGTCGTTCTATAAGTATGGTAATCTTTAAATATATAAAATTATCTATATTGATTAAGATATCAATTACCTTGTTTTCATTCATGAAAAATTTCAGTACCATAATACCTCATTGTTCATACTAAGTGAGAGGGGCGTCAGAGGACGTTTCCCCCAAGTCCCCAAGTTTTGGAAGATGTCCCCCTACAGGGGATGCAAGTTTTGGGGGGAACATGTCGAGCCATGGAACACTACTCTTCACCATCCTTAAAAAACTCCACAACATGTTTTTCACTATTCAAAATCATTTTCATATGAAATTTTCTTAGCATTATGTTGTGGCAAAGAGGAATGAAGTTACCTGTCTATTTTGTGCCACAAATTCTAGTAGGTTTTGCCACATTTTGAACATTATCACAAAGATATAGATCTTAAACTTTGGTTAATACGTTCATATGAATGTTACAACCTTCTAAACTCTTCAAACTACCTATATATCCCATAAAAAACATATTGTTAAGATACCTTTGCACAGATCAACTTTGATGATCTTTGAGGATATCTTCAAACTCCTTGTAACTTCTTTCTAATGATATCGTTCATGGAGTCTTCCATAATCTTTGTGGGAAACCTATATGAATGTATAGCTCTTCATAAAACATGATGATCTCTCCTTTGATGTTGAATGTTATTTAAGCCTTAGAAGTGTTATGATGGCATTTTTAAAAGATTGCCACTTATTTAATTATGCTCTTTATAGGGTCTTGACAAGAACTTAATCACTTTGTATACTATCCTTTTCTTGAAGTTTCCCACCTTACTTTATGACTATCATCTAACAACAATGAATAACAATTTCATGAATAGGTACACTATCTTCTTAAGGTGGTGAATAGGCTCTTAGGGTTTTGACATTTTGAACTACCCCAATAGCTCTCAAAATCATTGTTTTATCCATACATAGGTTCTTAGACCTTCTAAATAAGCTCCACAAGAAAATAAATATTATTGTGACCTAATAGAGATATTGGTTGGTTGAAGTAGATAAAAAAATGGAAGAGTAGGTTCAAACTTGCATTCCGTGTAAATCAATCCACAATCTATTGAATCAAGAGCTTGAAAATGACCTGAAAACGCTAGATGCTTTTTCTTTGTTTTATATCTCTATATTATGATATGGATAGAAGTTAACATGACAAATGAAGACTCAAAGGAAAGATACACTGAATGATGTTAAATGATATTGTCACAATGATACGTGCAACTATGGGAATCTTCTTAAACGATAGTAGAAATAAAATCGTTTCTAGCCCTATCTTGGACCCACTTTCAGTCAAGCTATAAGTATAAGCTCTTGGCTTGCAATTGGGCATATTTAATTTTTGCTTTTGTCCTTCACATCATCCATAGTGTTTGTAGTATCTCCATGGCATATGCATGTCTGGAAAGACCATAATTTATCTTGACTATGCACTATTGAAGGAAAAAAGTTGCAACAAATTTTATTTGTAGACTCCACCAGATTATCTTTGCAAACAAATATTGCTTGCATAGATTCTCTAAGTTCATCTTTGATATCATGGAACCATAAATTAACA
Source organism: Cryptomeria japonica (assembly GCF_030272615.1). Classification (NCBI taxonomy): domain Eukaryota; kingdom Viridiplantae; phylum Streptophyta; class Pinopsida; order Cupressales; family Cupressaceae; genus Cryptomeria; species Cryptomeria japonica. The sequence continues at coordinate 266,906,690 of NC_081406.1, forward strand.
AGACAACAAAAACTCTAATGATTTCTTTGAACTCTATGGAACAAACAATTCAAAGACGCTATTTATGAAACCTTCAACCTTTTCTATGAGTGTGGACTCTATACAAATCCCATTAGACTTCTTATGAACCACATTCAATATGAATGAATTCTATTGTCACTCAATGATCATCTGCATCCATCACAGTTAGCTGGAAGAATATAGCATTCACCATGAAAAAGCTACTGATCATGATTACCTGCTTGCCTATGGTTTCAAGACCCCATGAATATAGTCCTCCATTACTCATCAAAAGTGTACTCAAACATGATACTTGTTGATGATAGCTTTGTGAAAATTCAGGAGCATTTGATCTTGGAAGCAAGTGATCTGTAGACAAGCTAGATTTGCAACACGATATTCCAAATGTCTAAGATTGAAATTTTATGTTTATACATATTTATCATGAGCATAGACATAAACTTTACACTCTAATTTATTTATCTTTTGAATTTAAGTGCATATAAGATGAAGGTGCAAGAATGGTAGTAAATATATGAGACAACAAAGGTTGTTTTATAAATAAGTTAGTCTTACTTGAAATAGAGTGATAGGGAATATACACATGACCATGGTTGCAGTAGAATAAGGAGTAGAATAAGAAATGTGAGAGGGTATGGAATGAGATATGGAGTTATTAATAGAACAAGTGATGTAATGCATGATGACAGCGGGTGTTGGGATTCCATTAGAATGAAAGAAGAAGTATTAGTAGTGGAGGTGGAAATGTTAGAAGCAATACTAATAAGGATCATGTGTAGTTATAGCTCATTAATAGGGATAATATAAAAAGTAAGTGAAATGATAGTAGGATGAGAGGAGGGAGGAGTGTATGCATGAAGTTTAAGATGGCAAGTGTGTATAAGGAAATATTTTTTTCATAGTAGGAGGAACAATGAAATTAGGTGGCATTCCATATTTAAACAAATAAAATTGAAGGAAAGTTGAGAAGAGGATTGACCATTTGAAAAATTAGGATTATTCTTAGTGTTACTGCCTTGAAGTAGCTTCCCCCCAAATGACTTACTAGGCAATAATTCATGAAAAACTTGAGCCAAAATTTCAAGACTATCCACTTTACCTAAACGAGAAATTTCATGAGAGAATTGTTGTTATTCCAAATGTCCTTCATGATCAATAATTTCAACTTCATGCATAATATTAGTGGTAACAATAGTTGTGCTCATGAGAACATCATTAGGGACACCATTGTCAATAGATTAGGGGTATTTGAGGATTTAAACACGATCATAGAACCCTTTAAGGATATATTTAAGGTCTAATATAAAATTAGAAAAGTCAACAAGTAATAAAATTTGAAATAAATCAACAAATAAAACTCTATATTGTATAAGAAAGTTGGATTCGCCAATAAATATAAGAAAAAATCATCACTTAGCACAGTAGTTATGGAAACATCTAATAAATTGCAGTGAAATATTATGAAACAAAAGACATAATGTAATGATGGAAAGAAAGAAGAAAAACATGGTGCCAAGCAATGCATGGTCCCCTTTGTGAAGGAACGTTAAGGTAGGTTTTGCTCAATGTGAATCTACTTAATTTTACAAAGTTGTTTTTTATATTTGTACATTCTTAATTTCAACCACATCTGTGGTTGAGAGTTTTACATTAGATCTACAAAATTGTTTATTATTTGAGTTTGAAATTTTTTCGACAAGAATTCAAAATCAATTGGTATTCATTCTATCAAAATCGTTTCGGATAAAATCTTAATTTCATATTTCATGATGTTAAGACTTTGTATTCGGCAAAAGTTGATCCATGGTAGATACATTCTATGATGTCTGGGAATTAGCTACTTTTTATTTTGGTTAGAGAGTTTAATAACAAATTTATAGAATCGTTTAGCTATTTCATACGAGAGTACAAGTCTTAGGTGGAATTTTTTTTCACTGGAAGTTAGAACTGATAAATATCCACTACACCATAGTCTATTAAGACACGATCCTAAACTCATCTTTTATTATGTTGAAACCTTACACTCAATACGATTTAATGTCTAGTAAACTTTTTAACATGCTCCACGTGAAATACTTTTGACCCGGAGCTATGAACTAGTGAGGCCACAACTAGGGGACCTCATCCCCATACTTCACTTGTTCAAACCCACGAGCACAACGGCCCAGTGGAGACATAAGACCTACGAGCACAATGACCCGGCAGGGGTTTGAAGCTTGATGGCTGCTTCACCAACAAAATATTTTAACCTCGACACTACATGCACGAAAACTTCCAATCTAAATTCTTATTACGACTGAAACTCATCATTTATTTTTCCACCATGATCTGTGCTGAATATTCACACTTCCTTTTTGCCATTGCTCTAGTCATGGTTTGCATGGTGGGGTTCACATTGATTTAATTGTTAACTATTTGTATTAGCTGTCTATCTGTGCTGGTCACTATCCTTACTACGTGCACTGTTATGCTTAACCACATCTTTGTTCTCCACATGCTTTTCTATTATTAAAAATTATGCAGTCGGCGTACAAATATTTGTATATATAGCTCGCAGGGCACACTACAACCACAACATTTTATTAGAATTTCATTCATAATGATTGTTATCAACATACCTGATGGATCATCCCCGGGAGACATTACTTAGAATATAAATGTATTATTAAAAAAGTGCTAAGATAATTGCGCGCGTCATAGTGAAAAGGAATAATCACACCCTGATATAATTAAATAAATACATATAAATAAGTATAAATCAGTTTAGATAATAGGATTGGCATAAATCTAAATAAATGTAGATAATAAATTAAACTAAAAGTACTGTTTATTCTTCATCTTGGTTTTCTCTTGACCATCTTCCAAGCTTTGTTTTTCTCTTTTTAATTTTTTTTTTTTTTTTGATACTTGATCATTAACTATTCTTGGTGACATCTTCATTCAAAATGGCAATAGCAGAGTCAATAACTGTCTTAGCTAGGTCCTCTTCATAATAGCTTCCTTGTCCTAATTATCTTAGCTAGGTCCTCTTCGTAATAGCTTCCTTGCCCTTAGGATAATTGGGAGCCTTCTCATTTCTAACTTTTCTTTAAGAGATACTAAAATATCTTTAGGGGTTGAATCAGGGGACTTATCCCTTTTTTTCGTTTCCTAAAAATCAAACATAAGAGTCTTAACAAAAGTCGGGGCCTCCATCCTTTTAAAAGAGGGAGAGTCTCTAGTGAAAAACATTATGAGGACCATCACTAAATGAAATTGTCTATTTACTCATACTAGCAACACTAGGGTTATAATCAAAAGTACTAGAATGTAAAAGATAAAAAACAAGCTAGGATTTTTGGTCATAAAAGGATACACTAGTAATTGCTTAATAGATATAGAGGGGTTTTTAGTAGAAGGGCTAACTTGTAATTGCTTAACCAACATAAAATGTTTTCTTTCATTGGGATTAATAGTAGGGGATAGGTTAAGGATAGAACTATACAGGGAAAAAATCAAACCTTGGTGCAAACGAGGGTAGACACCCTTGTTAATACACTTCTATATAAAGATAACAATAGAAAAAGAGAAATCTTATCAAATATCCATGTCACAAATGGTCCAACAAATGGAAAGGATACTTGTGGATAGGTCCAAACCTACCCTCTACTGTGAAATATTTCATTAGATGGAAGCTTACTAGATGCCACAACATCAGAACAAATTTTGTGTTATAACCATTATGGTGGCTTGAATTCGATTGACCGTCTTCTAGGAATGATTCTATATGCTTTTGGTAGCTAGTTTTTTTAATCCTTTGAAATTTGCCCCCTCATAGCGAAGGCCTATGGCTTGGGCAGCATGATTCACCAATGAAAACATGACCTTTCTTCCAAGAGTTGACAAATTTGGTAGTTAGAGAGTTGTCATGAACCCACATGGAAATGAAGAAAGCAATTAAACCACCCTATTCAAATATATTCCAAAGATCAATATTTTTCCTTAGCAAATGCATGACACCAAGTCAAATCTAAGTCTTTGACCACCCATGATAGCTTTCAAACCTAAAGGAATAATGAGATCCTCAATGTCACTTCCCTCATAATAATATTCACAGCTCAAGATTTGAAATATTTAGTCTTTTGTACAATTAACCAAGTATTTATTAAACCTTAAGTTAAAAAAGATTTAAGATAATTAATCCCCAATGCAAAGCAATACTTAGGTCCAAATGATCAACACAACTTAGATTCAAAATAATTGAATTTATGTGCTTTTACCATCCTACTAAGAGTTCTTATATGTATGTTGCTCATTCTTGATAGGATCTATTTGACCAGGTATTAATTAGAATTTCTTTAACTCTAGGTGATAAAATTCCCCAACTGTAGATTAATATCTCCAATTTTGATGATGACAACCTAGATAAACAAAAGAATCTATACCCTTATTTCTTTCTTAGAAGGTGTAATTCACTTCTAAATTAAAAAAACTATGCTTTAATGATCTAATATCTTCAATATTATCATGGATTTTCCAAGGAGGGTATTGGAAATTTTGAACTATATCAATTATAAACTTTGAATATCTTTCAATTTAAAATTTATGAAAACCAAGAGAGAGAGAGATCTCTTAATTCCCCACCAAATAGGTAAGTTTCAACTTCATTATTAGTACTACAACCAATGTACTTTCAACCATATAACCTCTTTCATCTCTTACGACACCACCTACAATAGCTTGGCTAGGGTTGTCTTTAGAGAACCCATCAAAATTAAAAAAAAAATTATCCCTTTTGAGGTCTCTTTCACTTAGTATGCTTTATGATAAGATGTTTTGTATTATTAACCTTATGGAGGTTATTAGAGATTTCCAAGATTTTACTAACTTTTAATCTAAAAATGAAGGGAAACTTATTTGGAACTCCAAACTTAACTACATTCACCTTTTCCTAAATAATGTTCTTAATACTTCGAAACACCTCTTTAATGTCTTGTTCTTATCTATTAATATTATTTTGTTTTTTTGTTTTTTCTAGATACCCCAATCGATGAGAAGAGAGGTTCAATTTCAAATCTCTTTGACGATAATATGCTTGAAGGGGGAGTTATTTGCCCAACTTCTAAAAAATTCATTAAAGATAGTAGGTCCAATTAACATCAAACTTTATTAAGGCCTCCCTAAATATCCCTTGCAAAACTATAATGCAAGGAAAGATGATTGGCAAATTCTTCCTCAAATATCACAAGATGTCTCTATTGTCTAGCTAGAAACCTTGTTTATTGATATTATCAAGAAAATATTTTTTCATGAGAAGCATCCCACCACAAGTAACTAAATTTAGGAATTAACCTATAATTCTAGATCAAGCCATTAATAAAAATTAGAAGGGATAGTCTCATTAAAAATCATGTTGTAAGCAAAATCCATAGAGAAATAGAGAGGGGATGGGGAATCCAAACCAATTTACACTCCTTAGAAAAGTTAAGAAATTTGCAATACCAAACAACCTATAAAAAATATCAATAAGATGTTCTCTATCGATCACTTAGAGTGTGATTTATTTTAACTTAAGAGCTTGACCACCCAGTTCAGGAGAGCTCCACTTAACCTTTTCCATCAAACTATAAAAATGATGAAAAGAACAAAGAGGGAGATATTCCTATCATTTTTCTAACCAATAGTTGAATCTTTTTCCGTTTCCCCTCCTCCATTTTAGCCTTGTTTAAGTGAAAACTTGATTTTCTAAAATATTGTTTCAAATCACATAACCTCTAAAAGGACGAGAAAAGATTTTAACAACATTGATCATTGTTTTTAAATACTTAACTCTAAACATCAAAGCCCAATCTTTATTGCTTATTAAAAAAATCCAGCCAACTTTGGATGACAGACCTTTATTAAAATTTTAAAGCCTCCTAATACCCAAACCTCCATTCCTCTAGGTTTTATAAATAGTTTTTCAAATAATAAAAGGAGTTCTTTTCTTTTCTTATATTTTTCTCAATCTACTCAACTCTTTTGATCATAAAGTGAGGATTTTAAGTAGGGAGATATAATAAATAGGAATATTTTATAAGAAGGCTCTAGGAAGCTAATACTTACTAGCTTGACTAAGAAGTTTCCCTTTCCATTTAGCCAACTTACTTTGAACTCTTCAACAATAGCATTCTAATAAGTTCTATTTTTTAACTTCTTTATTGATAAAGGAAGACCTAGGTAAGTGGCAAGAAGATTGACCATAAATTGATAATCTAATTTTTTTATTATATTATAAATTGAAGGCCATCATTAGTATTAAAAAATATAAGATAATATTATCATAATTTATTTGTTTACCAAAAGCATTAGCATACATGTTAAATAAGATTTTTCGCTACTTTACTTATATAATCTAGATGAAAATCCCAAAAGAATACTATCATCCACAAATTGTTGATGTGAGGAAGGGGGTAAAGAAGAGGTAGCCTTAACACTAATGAGAGCTCTAAAAAGAATCCATTTTTTTAATATTTCTTACCAAAACCTCACAAACGATAATAAAAAGATGGGGAGAGATAGGATTACCTTGTATAAGACCCTTTCTACTACTAAAAAAACCCCTTGAGATGTCATTAACAAGAATATATAGCTTAAGAGTAAACACATACTCATTTATAATCTGCAAAATTATCTCCTTAAACCCAAACTTTTGAAGAATAGTAAAGAAAAATGATCTAGAGGCTCTGTCATATGCTTTAGAAAGACCAAGTTTAAGAATCATACTTGATTTATTATTATTGTCCATTGAGTGTAGATTTCACGAGTGGTAAGGATAACATTTAGAATCCATCTACCAGTAATATGCTAGGAACAACAATATTTTGGGAAATAATATAATGTAAGAGATGTTTATTTCTATTCACCACTGATTAAGAGAAAATCTTATAGATAGTATTGCAAAGACTTATAGGTCCAAAATAAGAGAAAGTAGTCACACCTTCCTTTTTCAAGAACTAGCACAATAAAGGTAGTATTGATTTATTTCAAGATCTTGGTAGACTTAAATAAATATCTCACAGTAGAAATAAGGTCATAGCTAACAATATCCCAAAGATTCTAGAACAAGGGAGGGAAGCCATTCGGACCTAGGGCCTTGTTGACCCAAACAAGAGAACAACACAAACTTCACCCTCTATGATATCTTTCACCATAGCTCCATTATCCATATCTCTAAGGATATTAGAAATTACTTTCATAGTATCATCATTAGAACTAAAATCAATTGGATAATAATTAAGAGTATCTTGAAAGAAGGAGACAATTACATCACCAATTTGTTCATCAATAGATAAATCCATTATCCACATTAACTAAGTGTCTTATAAAATTTCTTCTTCTATTCTTGAGGGTGGAATGATGAAAGAACTTAATATTTCTATCACTTTTAGTGACCCATTATATGTGAATCTTTTTGTTTCCAAAAAAAATTCTCCTATCATTAACCAATGCCATTCTTCTCTTATATATTTCTCTTTTAGGCAAATATCCATATCACAAGACCCAACAATCATTTTTTCTTGAACATCCTTCAATTCCTTAGATAGTTGATCTTTTTTGTGGAAGAAAATTTATTCCGACCTCTTATGTTATTTTTAATTAGTTTGATCTTTGGAGACAAATAAAACATTAGTGAATCCTAAACATTTAAACTATTTCACCAATTATAAATTAGTTGTCTAAAATTTAGATGGGAAGGGCTTGCATTATTTCATACCGAAATGGATAAGGCCCTTTTCTTATTGCATTATTTGATTGTAGTAGAAGAGGGTTATGATCAAAACTCACTATAGGAAGAGTAGTGAGCAAAGATTAGGTAGAATATTCCAAGAATTGGAGATGGGAATTTTTTGTGATTTAACCTGGATAAAGTTATTACTCATCTGCCAGTTAGACCAGGTAAATGAAGCATCATGCAACTCAACATCCATGAGTCTAATAGAGGACAAGAAATGAAAAAAGCCTACCATACTATCATAGTAGTCTTCCAGACCTCCTATATTTTCAAAAGGAAAAAGATGGTTGTTAAAATCTCCCACAATCATCCATTTACAATTAGGCTAGCCACAAATCATAGTGGAGAATGATTCCCACAACTATTTTCTTGCAACTCTAGAATTAGTCCAGCATAGACATTGATCAACATCTAATATTCATTAAAATGCAAACTAGATAGAATGATCAATATATTTCAACAAGAGGTGACCCTTCTACTAGAGAGACAAACAAGATTCCACATAGTCACTATCCCTCTTGAAGCACCTTTCGTAGGGATGATACACAACTTAGAAGTAGGACAAATTTTATAAGCTATTTGAAAATTTTAAACATATATAACTTTGAAGTGTTTGAGGAATACTTTAGCTAGATTTGAAAAAAAAAAGATAAAACAATGCAACAAAGAAAATAACAAGTCAATTACACATATTTTTAGAAGTGTGTGGGAATACATTATCTTTTGAAGACCTTATATATTAATACACAGCCTAAATATGTAACAATAAAATATTTGAAGTGTGTATTTAGGTCACCTTTTCTACTCTAGGTATTTTGAATCAAGTTTCCATAAAACCACTAGGTAAAGGATAAATACTAATTCCAAATACAAGTACTATATTTTGTGCTTATACATATTCACCACAAGATTGAGCATAAACTTCACACTCTAGTCAATCTATCTTTTGAATTTAAGTGCATGTAAAATAGAGTTTCAAGAATGGTGATAAAGACATGAGGTAAGAAAGGTTGGGTATAAATAAGTTGTTCTTAAGAAAGAGAGTGATAAGGCATAACACATGACCATGATTACAACAAAATAAGGTATATAATAAGAAACATAAGAGGGTATGGGATGAGATAGAGAGCTATTAATAAAACAAGTGATGTAATAAATGATGATAATAATGGATGTAGGGATGACACTAGAAGTATGAGAATGAGATGAAATATTAGTAAAGGAGGTGGAAGTACTAGAAGCAACACTAACAAGGACCATGTGTAGTTATAATGTGTTCACTAATAGTGATAACATGAAATATAAGTGAAATAATAGTAGGATGGGAGAGGGAGAAGTGTATGTATGAAGTCCAAGATGGCAAGTGTGTATAAGGAAAGACTTTGTCATAGTAGGAGACTAAGAAATAAAAGTAAAGGACATACCATATTTACAAATAAATTTGAGGGAAAGATATGAAGAAGATTGACCATTAGAAAAACTAGGAGTATCTTCAACATTAATACACCACAAAGAACTTGCCCCACAAATGCCAACAATTCATGAAAAAATGAACCAAACTTTCAGGACTATCCACTTTACCTAAACTAGAAATCTCATGAGAATTTTGTTGTTATTTCAAATGTCCTTCATTATCAAAATCTTCAACTTTGTGCTTAATAGTAGTGGTAACAATAGTAGTGCTCATGAGAAAATCATTATGGACACCATTCTCAATAGTTTGGGATATTTTAGGATTTAAACATGGGCTTATCCATAAGGGGATATGATCATGGGGATGAGATCTTAGCACACAAACAACTCTTGGAACCTTAAATTCCATTAAGTATATACAAGAAATATAAGGTTTAATATAATTTTAAAGAAGTCAACAAGTTACAAGATTTGGAAATAAATCAACAAATGAAACCTTGAAGGAGAAAATTGAGGTCGATAGGATACAAGATATAATACTTGATTGCACGATATAATAGAAAACCCTAACAAAAGGTATACCTATGAAGCACTAATAAAAGGGACTTGAAACCCTAATTAGGAAAAAATGTACACCAAAACTAAAACCCTACATCATGTAAGAAAGTTGGGCTCACCAATAAATGTAAGAGAAAATAATCTAGGATAACTAAGTAATAAAAATAATTGAATAAATAATCAACTTATATAAATAAAAGTAAATGTCGTAGAGAATAAATGATAAATTAATTGTGAAAACTAAAAAAAGAGATATTTAATTAGATTCTAGAGATGAGAAAATAATGTTGAATATATTAAGAATCGGTTTACTAAATTGCTTGAATTTTATGGTTTGATTAGATGATGCTAGACTCGGAATTGCAAATTAAAGTACATCCAAATGATAATTATGATTTAGCTAAATGAGTTCCTAACAATGTTGATAAGTGGAATGCCATGGATTGTGGATTGTTACCCTTAGCTAAATCCAAGGTGTTTCTTCAATTGCTTCATCATGATCAATCTTAATTTCTTCATTGTGAATCTTGTTGGGAGTTTGATTCAAGTTTGGATCATAGAATGAATTTTTTTGAGGTTGATGGTATTTTGTGAGGCCTCCTTGAATTTTTCTTCTTTTAGCTTTATTGATAGTTAATTGATAATTATAACTATCTAGAAGTTTTATGTTATAAATTGATGTCAATTCTCTTTTCTCAATACAATTTTATCCTTTTTGTAAAACATGATGAGATCATCAAGACACTTCACCATAGAATAGGTTGGAAGAGGATGGGTAGACGAAAAAAAATCAGTCAACATATTTTCTCAAAAAATAGGACAACGTATTCAAGAATTCATGAAAAACAATGTAGAAGAATCATAGGGGAAAGGATTAAGTAGTTGCCTATGTATCAATAACTATTATGTTCTTGCCTACCTAGGAGAGAGAAGCCAGTAGTTGAGTGTGTTTCAATGGATGTGATAACACTTGTTGATTTAATGCCCAATATTTTTGACAATATTGTACGAATAGTTGCAACTTTAAAGTTGTTGAATGTATCCTTTCGATCTAAAAAGCAACGAATCATGTGATGCCACATCAATGCACCAATAAAACATGACTTAGTGCACAAGTATCGATCTCACTTTTTTTGGGGGTTGTTTTGGACACCTTGGCAAAAAGCATGTTGATGTGACCTTGAAACTTTAGTTATAAGCAGGGGACTTACCAAGTAAGTTGTTGTAAAAAATTGGGAGTAATTTGAAATTCCCACATAGGATTTTGAGAAGCGTGAAGTTAGGGTGCTCAACTATTGGGTCCTCTCCCCAAACCCTCCAATCACTATCTTTAAAAATAATGAATACATGATAATTAAAAGCCAATTAAATACTTCACATATAGCAATAGCCTTCAGTAGTTAAAATTTGAATATTTAATTGGAGGACTTGTGCAACATACCACCGAAGTATTTGTGCATAGTTATTGATATAAAAGCATTTAATAGGTGAATATACATTAGATCACTTAAGCAAATTTTTTTATAGTTATAACACATGGTTGTAGGGACATATATGAATATGTATGAGATGCCACTTCTAAATGACCACTTTTTGACCTTTGTAGACATAACAATTCTAAATGACAACTCTTTTGATCTTTGTGAACATAACGGATCCTTTTGCTTTCATCGTAGCTACAAGAAATTGGAATAATAACTTTTACCTCAAGTCACATTAGAAAAAACTAAAAAAAATTCGCAAAATTAAAATGGACGATTAGTGAATCTTTTCCTATCTAATTATGATGACATCAGAACATAACAAAAAGTTGGGAGTGATAATAAGAAACAAAAAGACAATATGAACTGATGGAAACAAAGAAGACAGACGCAGCCAATTTTAAGAACACTTTAATGAGATAAAACAGAGAACTGGTGCAAGAGTGCACAGCCACCCAAAAGAGCACCAACCTTCACGTCAAAGGAAAAAACGTCATTACACAGCACGTGAAAGTAAGAAAAGAGATCAAAAGAGCCGTTTGATGGGTATAAAAAAGCATCCGTTGGGTATAAGAAAGCAGAACAAGAATGGAGACTTTGGGAAAGAAAAGCAGCAAATGCCATGCCTTGTTATATTCTGAAGAGATGGTGTCAGAGAGAAAAATCAAATCAGATGGTGATCAGATTAGTGCTCAAATCAGATGGTGATCAGATTAGTGCTGTCATTGTCAGTAGTGGGGGGCATGTGGCCCTTGCTTTGCTTGCCAATTCACCAAGAACCCATCTTGGAATTCTATATTAAGCCATGATTACACACACCCATTTACTTACTTCGTCTGCAATACTCTGTTTTCTGGTATAGTAGGCAGGGCAGCTGAAAAAAATGGCTGGGAGGGAAGAAGATGTGAAGGTGGGAGCAAGCAAGTACTCAGAGAGGCAGGCTCTGGGGACATCTGCCCAGACTCAAGAGAAGGACTACAAGGAAGCAGCCCCTGCTCCCCTGTTTGAGCCAGAGGAGCTCAGATCATGGTCCTTCTGGAGGGCAGGAATAGCAGAGTTTGTGGCCACATTTCTGTTCCTCTACATTACAATCCTCACTGTAATGGGGGTAAAGAGATCACCCAATATGTGCCAGTCTGTGGGTATCCAGGGCATTGCTTGGGCTTTTGGTGGTATGATATTTGCCCTTGTTTACTGCACTGCAGGCATTTCAGGAGGGCATATAAACCCTGCAGTTACCTTTGGCCTGTTCCTAGCTAGGAAAGTGTCCTTGCCAAGGGCATTGCTGTACATGATATGCCAATGCCTTGGGGCCATCTGTGGTGCAGGGGTTGTGAAGGGGTTTGAGAAGAGCATGTATGAAGTACAGGGAGGAGGGGCCAATCTGGTGGCTCATGGCTATACTAAGGGAGATGGATTGGGGGCAGAAATTGTGGGTACTTTTGTCCTGGTTTACACTGTGTTCTCTGCCACAGATGCTAAGAGGAGTGCCAGGGACTCACATGTGCCAGTCCTGGCACCTCTGCCTATAGGGTTTGCTGTGTTTTTGGTGCATTTGGCCACCATTCCTATAACAGGGACTGGGATAAACCCAGCTAGGAGCTTGGGTGCTGCTATCATTTATGACAAGAACCATGCCTGGGATGATCACTGGATTTTCTGGGTGGGACCCTTTACTGGAGCTGCTCTCGCTGCCATTTACCACCAGCTCATCATCCGCGCCATTCCATTCAAGTCTAGGTCTTAGAGAATGTTCAGAGCCTTTTCTGCTGTGTGTTATACCATGGCTGTGCTGTATCTGTGTTGTACATGGTATCTGTTTTAAGATAATTATGTTTAGTTGCAGTTGCAGTTGCAGTTGCAGAGAGAGGATTATGTAGTTTTTCAGAATGTTGTTTGTGGGTCTGTTATTTCTATGTAATTTAAAGTTATTCTACCTGTTAACTTTGCCATATTTATTTTGTGAGAAAATGGCATAGACTTCGCTTATCTTGAAATTTTGTGATTAATGTAAGTTTTTGGAGTCGATATGAAATATATAAAGTTTATCTACACTAATACAGTATATCAGTTCTGTGTTATCTATTCCATTACTATATCTGTCTTTGCTCAGTTGCCTGCTGCGAAAGGAATATGTACCTGTGAAGAATGTTGTTTGTTGTTTGCGGGCCTCTTTTTTTGTTTACGGGCCTCTTATTTTTATGCAATTAAAGCTATTTTATCTGTTAATTCGTCACTGTATTTGATTGTATGGGAAATGCCATAGAAAGGCAAATCTTGAAATTTGTGACAACTTTTTAATATAAGTTTATGGATTTCAGGAATAACACATTTTTTTAAGTTTATCTAGGGGAAAGGACCCAGTAGTTGAGCATGTTCCAATTGTTGTGAGGGTTGTTGATACCTTTTGTTCCAAAAATTGAACAAATAAAACCTATTGTTTGAAACAAAAAATATCAATTTTTGTTAGGAAATGTACCAACAGTTGTTAGGAAATGTACCAATAGTTGTTAAGAAATGTACTAATATTGTAAAAAGTAACCATTCAGGTGATGCCACATTGGCTGCACAACTATTGGGGTCTCTTTTGCACGCCTATTGATCTCACTTTTTTTGGGGGCTGTTTTGGACACCTTGGCAAAAAGCATGCTGATGTGGCATCATATTTGATGATGTGACCCTGAAACCTTAGTTATAAGCAGGGGGCTTGCTAAGTAAGCTGCTGTTAAAAAATCGGAGTGATTCGAAATTTCCAAGTAGGATTTTGAGAAACGTGAAGTTAGGGTGCACGACTACTGGGTCCTTTCCCCTACATTTCATAAACAACACTGCCCAAGTTTGGAGATGTCTATTCTGGCTCCAAAATAGACTAATATGTGTATTAGTCGCCCGTTTTACACCATGCTATCATGCTGTATGAAAGGTCTATTTTGGAGCCAGAAGAGCTTCGGTCCTTGGCCTTCAAGTTTTCGGCCCTCTGCCCTCAAGTTTATGATTTACTTAGATCAAAGCTTCGGTCCTCGGCCTTCAAGTTTTCGGCCCTCTGCCCTCAAATTTATGATTTACTTAGATCAAAGTTGCATGGATATACAAATACTATCACTGATAGGGATACACATATTGAGAACAATTTTTGAAGTTGAACACATATTTACAATAATTTTTTAAATTAATTTAACAATTTACAATATACAAAAGTAGTAAGATTTCAAGTTTCATTAGAAGATAATTCTCATATTATATCTTTCTGATGGTCGAGATAGAAAAACATTTCATTTTATAAATTTCTTAAAATTAATTTTTTCTGATTTAGTGTAGGTTTTGTTTATAAATTTCTTAAAATTCATTTTAGAAAAAATTAATGATGCTTCGCACAATTGGAAAATCAAGTTTTTTTTGGGCATTTGTGGATACACAATATCCAATGTGGATTTGGGCCACATTGGATATGTATCTGTTCCATATACAGAGATACACGTGCCCAGGGAAGGACAAAGGAATATTCAGCTATTCTATCTTAGATAACTTGTCTTTAAATTCAAGAAATTGATTCGGACCCGGACTTTACCGAAGATGCCAACACGTCTTGCCGCTCTACCAGATTGGCCTCTAAACCCTCCGACAAATCCCTAAGAGACCCGTCGTCCTCGCACGACACGGGCAACTCCATTCTGACTGATAAAACCCCCCAGGCCCAGCACAAACATTCCCCCCTTTCTGTGAGCTCAAAACCCATGTTTCCGATAGCCCAGTCGCCTCTATGAGCCCGAAACCTGCCAATTTCCCTTCCCCGACCTTTAGGATTGAGAAAATGCTAGTTGTTGAAGAGGCCAGTAGTGTGAAGGAAGAAGACCCCAACCTGGCAGAGCTCGGGAAAAAGATAGAAGCCCTCTCTGACACCATGCAGGTGATTA
This sequence comes from Cryptomeria japonica, assembly GCF_030272615.1. Lineage (NCBI taxonomy): Eukaryota > Viridiplantae > Streptophyta > Pinopsida > Cupressales > Cupressaceae > Cryptomeria > Cryptomeria japonica. The sequence continues at coordinate 266,921,830 of NC_081406.1, forward strand.
CCAGCAGACTGGAGGCGACGGAGTTCAAGATGCATGATGTGTCTAAATTCGCTTTGAATGTCATGAGATGCTCGGCCACTACTCTGTGCCTTTTGCAGGATAGTGCGGATAAAGGAAAAGGCAAGGAGGACGAGGACTTTAAAGGCCTGTTCAAGTTCCTCACTAATGAATGGGCTAAGAAGCTGCTCCCTAAGAAGAGCCGTGGGAAAAAGAATTAACTTTCTGCATGTGGAGAAATTTTTTGTCTATGCAGTGTAGTAGGCTGGATAGGTCTAATTTCGGCTTATGTTTATATTTTAATGCTTATAGCCCTGCGTGGCACTGGAAGTATACTCTGACTGGTAGTATTTTATTGCTGATAAACTCTCGTATGATGGTTTTTGTTTTTGATAGAGGTAAAAGGCTGCTTCTGTGGTGATTGTTTGCGGACAATGGTCCTTCCATTGTTCTCTTAATTGTACCCATGGGTCAGCCCCCTCGTTTTTGGCTGCTTTTATTATCAAAAACTCGTCTTTAATCACAGTAATAAATAAATTTAAATGTATTTATAATCAGATATATAAATCCTACCTACATTCCAAATGATTAGAATCTCAAGAACCTCTTTCTTCAAAGTTTCAGCACTATAACATTACACATCTGTTCTATGTTGTACAGTGGCTATATCTTTGTGTTTTAAGGGAATGCTCAGCTGCAATTGCTTGTCAAAGGATTATGTACTTGTGAAGAATGCTGTTTGTGGGTCTGTAATTTTCATGTTATTAAAGCTATTTTATCTATTACTTAATCATTGTATTTGATTTGATGGGAAATGTCATATATCTTGTTTGCAAAATCTTCAAATTTTGTGACTGAATTTTTTTTAATGTAAGTTTCTGGATTTCAAACAATATAACTAATAATAGATAAATAGAAGTTTATTTGAGATGAGGTATATAAACCTTATCTACATTCCAAATGATTAGAACCTTGGGAACCTTTTTCTTCAAAGTTTCAACACTATCACATTACCATGGTTGTATCTGACTTTATGTTTTAAGGAAATGCTCAGCTGCAATTGCTGCAAACGGATTATGTATTTGTTAAAAATATTGTTTATAGGTCTCTTATTTTCACGTAATTAAAGCTATTTTATATGTTACTTCATCATTGTATTTGATTTTGTGGGAAATGACAGAGGTCTTGCTTGTAAAATCTTGAAATTGTGTGCTAAATGTAAGTTTATAGATTTTAGAAATACATAATTCATCTTAAATCACATTAATAGATATTAATAGATAAATATAAGTATATTTGAAATGAGATATGTGAAGTTCATCTACATTTCAAATGGATAGAACCTTGAGAACCTCTTTCTCTCAAAATTCCAACACTATTACAGTATATATCTGTTATGTGTTTGTTATACCATGGTTATATATCTGTCTTTTGTTTTAAGAGAATGCTTAGCTGCAAATGGATTATGTACTTGTTAAAAATGTTGTATGCAAGTCTATTATTTCTTTCACCAGTGTATTTGATTTTCTAAGAAATGTTATAGACCTTGTTTGTGAATTTTTTGAGATTTTGTGACTTTTGTTTAGCATCTAAATTTTAGAAAGATAAGATTTCCACCTTAAATTCATATATTCCACTTTTGGATTCAGGTGTGTAGAATGTTTTTGCATCAACGTTTCAAATCACAATCCGTGATTCATCATCAGAATGATAGAGCTGTAGGAGAAAATATGATGAAACATAGAGCGTGATTCAAAATGTTGATGCAAAAAAGTCCTACACAGCTGAATTCAAAAGCAGAATATATGACATCTAAATTTTGTTTTGTTTAATCAATCATCTTAAATCACATTAATATAAAAATCTTCCAAAAAAAAGTGTAATTTCAGAAAAACCACCATAGAATATAGGTATGTACTGTTCACAGCTAACATAAACTGACACCCAAACAAAATATTAAAACCAAGGTCCTCCATTAAACCAACCACATGCATTTGTAAATATAATTCTTTTTGTCAAAGCTTTTCCTCTATTTTATTGCCATAACAGGGAATCTGCTTTATGGAGGATTAAACAAACCGATCTCACAGACCAAATTTATCGGTTTTTTTCGAGACAAATCGAGCAATAAAATAGATTGGAATGGCGATCTGGTAGATCAGACAAATTTGAGGAAATAACATGCAAAGCATATGTTGAAATGAATTCTCAGACTCATTCATCCCAATTTTGTGAATGTGGGGATTTGGGTAGATCGTCTCGCTAACAAAATCTCAGCCAAGATAATTCAAGGCAGATACAATTCTTTTTCATATCACAGTGATCTCATCATTAGTTTAAAAGTGATTAATTCATATCACAATGATCTCATCATTAGTTTAAAAGTGATTGTGATTAATTACTAGTACTTGGATCTGGATCAAAAGGGTGTTAAGAGTGATGTAAGATACAAATATATTATTTGAGATGAAGAGGTTGTCACATTTATTCTCTAGAAGTCATTGATACATTCATTGTTAGAGAATTAAAGAGAGTTAGTTGATTGATTTCTACTGTTGCAATGGTTTACAAAGCAAATATTGCACACCATTTCACACAATCATTGTCGTCCTCCTCATTTGAACGATTGTTGCATTCCCCTTGTTTGTGTCGGGTAGCATTGGCTAGTTCAAACAATGAAGATTCCAAACTATTTGGATGATAATTGGTGAGCCTAAGCTTGCTTACCCACTTTGTTTAATGTATTCATTATCAAGGTTTTTTTTGTTGGATCTTCTTTGATTTATGTAAGATGTTATTACTATTTTTCCCTTTTGCGACCACCATGAAACTCTCAATCATCTTTTCTAGGTTTTTTTTAGCAAAGGCTAGTCTACTTGCAATTACATACACAATTTATTTTGGCCTTTTCATCCCTGTCATTTTTTTAGCATATAATTTTTTTGGAGGATTGTCTAATCATTACTACGAAATTCATGCAAATATGGAATGTTTCTAGAAAGAATGTTCTATTCATTATTTAAAAATATAAAAAATTTAACTCTCTTTTCAAGAGATTCTATTTATATTTAAGCGTGTAAACCCATGATTTCCTCTATTTAATCATGAAAATATTGTTAGTGTAAATATTACTTGTTCCACCATTACATAACAGTTGCCTAAACTGTTTTCACTTGCTCCTATATAACTTAATATAATTGCTCGCTCCTTTATAAATTTCTCCTAGCATACATCAATAATATCGAAGTATTTACCATGTTTGATTACATATGGTATCAAAGCATAATAGTATTTGATCTGTGAGAGGATATGAGAACAAAGACTTGGATGTGATAAGACTTGCACAATATAAGAAGTGAGAGGGTTTGGATTCAGACAACTTAAATCACACACACTAAGCTTTGACTTACAGGTATAAAAGTTTTAAACACTCAGAGTTAACTGATATTCTCTAGACTTAATATGTTTCTTAGTATGTGTGGCTTAAGACTGGTCATTTGGATTGCTTCCAAGATAATTTGATGAATTTATGTTTATTATGATTATGTGGGGCATTGGGGGTCTTTCCAAATAGGTAATAGTCTCACATGAAACTTGTTTTCACCTAGAAAAGTGTGCTATGTTCAGTATGTTGTGCGAGGTATCTGCTTGAGCCAATGTAAGAAAAATCCATTCAAGCATTTCACTAGTTTCTCCACCATTGCTCTTTCCTTGCAAAAGCTTTTGGGTTTATCATAAATTGTTTTGATGACATAGAGAAGGAAGCTTTAGAAGTCCTCAAAGAAGAATTTGTTAGTTTATTAGTTAACAAAGGAATAGGGTCTATACTACAATCTTCAATTTGTATTTTCATTGTTATTGTTACCATTCTTATTTTTTTAGTCCAAAATGGTTAATGTTTAAGTCTCAATGTTGAATCACATGATCTTAGGTCTTGGTTTCATGTTTTCTTAAGTTTATGTTATTAACAACTTGTGGGTTTTAAGTTTCCCCCTTACAATACATGAAATTCATTGCCAAAGTCCATGTTCTTGTAGATGTCTAAATTAATTAAATTAAATATTTTAATTAATTTATCCTTTCTACATAATTGATGTATTTAATTATTTTATCTTTATCCTTATCCTTATCAGAATTAATTAAATTAAATTTAATTAATACTACATCACTATATTCCATTAATTGATTTATCAAATAAATTAATTATTCCCCTATTTCTTCTAAAGTCACCCAAATAATTAATTCTTCTAAGTCCCACTTGGTTAATTAATTCTAATTAATTAACTTGATCAAAGTGATTCCTACAAATCACTTTCTCTAATCTCCACTTAACCTAATTAATTCTTCTAGAACCCTGATTATCATTATTCCTCAATTTTAAATTTCTCCACTCATTCTCTCTCCTCATGTCCCATCCTCCTAACTTATCCACTTGCTCTCTAATCTCTCATTAATCCACCTAATCTCCCTCTTAATCTTTTGCACAATCCTAATCCTTATGATTAGGAATAAGTCAACCATTTGCCATAAATGGTTCATCCCCTCTCACTTTTCAAAACCTTAAATGCACCAACTTTGGTCATATCAAGGATTTCAAATTTTTGCACTTCCCCATGCTCCCTCACTTCCCAAGGAGTTTTTAATTCCTTTTCTCTCCTCTTTCTCTTATGCAATCCATTATTTGAGAATTTTTAATTCTCTTTTCCTCCCCCAAGGAATTTTAAATTCCTTTTTATTCTCCCAATGTACTTGGGGATCTCTTCCCCATGTGCCTCAAGGTGTGTGGAGACAAGAAATGCCTTTATGACAAATCTCTTGAATCCCACACCTTGTCCTCTCAATCCTTCCCATCACCTTCTCTCATTCTCCACCATCCATTCCAAATCAATCTTGACCCTCCATTTTCCTCCTCTCAAATCTATAAATTGGAGTTTCCTCCCCTTTATTTCATCATCCATCATTTGTGCAATTTCATGCTACTAGTATAAGCTTAGAATCATAGCATCATCACTATAGCCAAATTAGGTTCCCATACTTAGCAATTTCAATCATCCATCCACTCATCCATCTAGCTATTGTTGTTGTGTTGTGGAGATCATTCTACATACCCACCTAGGACCAATCCAATCAAGTTGAGGAGGGGTGCATCCTTGACTTCATCGAAGGTCCAATCAGAGGAACAAGTGGCTACATTGTGAAGGTATAAAGGTTTTATGGTATTTGTTTGAATTTTATGCTAATTTTGATTTAATCTAACATTTATTCCATAGCATTGTTTCCCCTTGGTTCATTTTGGTACGCTTAGTGGGACCCACATCCAGTTTACTAATCATTTTGTGAGGTTTTGTGGAGTTTTAGCGGTTAGACGTCTTTGTCTGCAAAATGGCATCTCCGTGTCCACCGGATCAATGTCTCCACTTTGCTTTAGCATTTGCGTTCTAAATTTAAAATTTTCCCACTTTGTTTTGCAAGACTTATCAATTGACGTCTACCTTTTGGAATTTGGCATCTTCGCCACTCAGTGTCTTTAAACACTTTTCTTGAGATTTTTGCATTTTACTAATTCAAAAACACAAAAACAATTAAAAAATTCGTCTAAAAACACAAAAATATTTAAGTTAGGTAATTTACAATCCTTGATATTTAGTTTTTTATCAGAAATTAAAAATTTTAGGCCAATTTAGTAGTTTTTCAAGCTAATTGATGCATCAACATCTGCGCAGATGACCGACGCCCATGCTCAAGTTCGGTGTCTACGCTCGACCCAGTTTCCCACGCAGTTTGAAATTTAAAAACTTGAATTTTTTGTAACTTAACGGTTTTTTGCAACAGTGTTTTGGCATCTTTGTAGATGAGTAGTTTCTACGCTTTACACCCGCATCTCCGTAGGTATTGAATTCATAGTCAGTTTTCAAATTCAAAATTTTGAAATATTTTCCCGCTTCTATATTCTTAGTTTTGTAGTTTGGGCCTACATCGATACTTGCGTAGACGTTTAACATTTGCGTAGACGTTCGACATTAGGGATTCAACATTTGCACCAAGGCTATTAGGGATTCATTTTGATGGTCAAATCTGAGTTTTGCAAATCTTAATCCTGTGTCCAAGACTACTAACTCGTTTTTGCAGCTCGCTTATCAAATATATTGTTTTTTCCACTAGATTCTAGTTTGTTTTCATTGCATTTTTTTAGATTAGACAACCTTATCATGTGGCATTAAAATTAACCTATTTTTTCTATTCTTGGTGCACTTGAACTTGTGTAGGTGGACCCACCATCACACCTATTATACTCTCCTCTCGCCTTTGCAGACCTTGGGTGATGAGAAAGGTGATTGACAACACCCGATTTTTCTTTTGTAGTTGAGGGCTATTCTTGATTGGGGATTTCATCACCTCACAAGGATATCTAAAATTGGGACGCATCGGGGATATCAACTCTCCCGACGCGATCTTGAGCAGTGTGTTTTCGAGTTGCTATATAAAAACTTGGTCAAACGGCTGGAGTGTTGAGTGAATTCAACTTATGTGGAGGCCTTCTTTGCACCAATAAGCTCAGTTAGAGACTTTAGTGGCTTGCTTCGCAGATTTTTTGTTGGACTAAACCCTTCCAAAAATAACTAAGAACCTTGTTGTAGTAGCCAAAATCCTAGATTTGATGGTGCAGGGGATGTAGATCATACCCTGAAGCTACCTCTCATGTACCCACTCAGGATGAGACATGAATTCCATGTATAATAGATCTTCAGATCTTCAAGGTAAGAGAATCTGCTATGCTCGAGAAGTGAGTGAGCTGTAAGGGGGAGCCAGTGCTACCAAAATCTCTATCTGTCCACCTGTTTAAGGTATTGCTTTGTGCGAGAGGCCTATCAAATGGTTTCCACTTTCTAGGCTAAATTGTATGACTGACGTGTGTATTCATTTCATACAAAATCAATAAAATTTGTTTGGATTAATCTAGGCCCCCAATAACTTTTGCACTTGTTATCAAGCATTACCCTTGGCCAATGTGTATTCATTATCTGATGTTTTCTTGCCAAGAGTAGTAAAAAATCAAACATTTTTTTCCAAATTGACCAAATTTTACCAACTTTCGATCAAAATTTCACATCAAACCTATCCTTCAGCGTCTCCACCCTGTCAATTCTGAGTTTCGACTTCTCTACCTCTAGTGTTTCAACGTCTTCGCCCTGTCCACATTTTCAATTATTTTTCTTCATGCATCATAATACCAAGTTACTCAAACACCCTAAGAAGTCCATATACCATCAAGTCAAGAAGAAGCCTAATCAAAAACAATTCCTCAAGCATAAATTTTTTTTATACATCAATCGAAAACTCTTATTGAAGCATAAGACCTTTTTACATCATTTTCACGATTATCTCCATGGTCACAACAATGAGTTTAGTGAAGAGCCTTTGAGAGAGAATGCCTTCCATCAAAGGTCAGGATTGTCCCAGTCGATTAATAGGGGTGGTTGTATCCCTTTGTCCAACTTTCCTTCTCCAACAATCAATTATTGAGTATTTGTCCATCTAGAGCGACCTTTACATTTCATCATATCTCCTTTCTTCAATTATTTCCCCCCTTCCCATAATCATTGCCATTCTCTATAATCCTTTTCATCTTCAATCTCTAAGGAATTAGCACAATCAATCAATTCCAATCAATTCCAATCCAATCAATCAAATCATCCAAATCAATAAAGTGACCAACCTCATCCCAAGGTTAAAAATTTGTAAAAGTTTGATTTAGACCTTCATCCTTAATCAATTGGCTCTCATTCTTGGGAAATAATCTCCCCCAAGCACCTTTGTCTAATCATTTGGTTGATCAAAACCCTTATCCTTTGTCTTCTTTTGCTTAGGAACATTAGTCTAACCTAAGTAGAAAAAAAAGACTTGATCAAATCATAAGGCCTAAATTTTACCTAGCTTGGTTGTCACCTTGCTCGTGGTTACATCATCAATCCCTCACCTAAAATCCTAACCCAAGGACTAAGGTGCCATCTTAATTAAATCAATCTTATCCTAATCCAAGGACTATCCAATCCAAATCAAATCAAAACTTGCTAAGTCCTCTCATCACCATTCTTCTAAATAATTCCTAAAGGTCACTCGTGTATGGTCTTGACTCGCTCTCAAAAGGCAAAGATGGCATTTGAAGGCTATGAAGTGCTTGACACTAATATCCTCTTTAATCAAGATCCACAACAAGAGGAAGAACAACTTGTTGATCAACCTGAACTTTCTCTATGAGTACAATCATTCATAGATGATCCTTATAATCAAGAAATGGTGGAGAAACTCTTCAAAAGTGATCCTGGTTGCCTTTTCACCCAACTCATCACACAGGGGGCATGTTTACCCCCCCAGTTTCAACCGGTCTATCCTTGACAAGCCACTAGAATGTGAGCTCATATTGCAAAATCATATTGATCCCTTCCAATATTGCAAACTCTCCACTATCCACTCAACAAACCCACTCAACCTCCTCCATTTGATCCCTCCAAGGTCGCATCCATTTCCTCCCAACCTGAGGTCAAGGTCAAGATCATTGATAATGGTTCTGGAGAGTATACCCTTGAGAATTCTCTTTATATAGGTAAAATCCCACTCTCCCCCAAGTCATATGACAAACCCAAAGAGAACAAGGTTGAGAAAAAACCCACCATGAAATGTAAGAAGACCACTTTTAAGAAGTGGGATCCACTTGATAAGGAGAGTTTAGAAACAAATGTCACTTCTTGGTTATATTGGGAAGAAAATGAAGCATTATCAGACATCCCCAAACAGATGTATCCTAAGGCACCTTCCATAGGAGATAAAATGGGCTATAAAGGCCACGGTCTTAGACTGCAAGAGTAGAGAATGAAAGCACTAATTTCACCCCCTCTAACATAATAGGGGCTTGGGTTACTCACTAGTGCCTAAGATCACTGTCACTGGTGCCCCGACAGATCCTCTTATTGAAGTCAAAGACTCCAATGAAGAGGAATTCCATGAAATGCCTTTTGAGTACCTCGACTATTTGACGATGCCTATGTGAACATCATCACCCCTATCACTCCCTCAACCTCATCCAAACTTCAACTCATACACCCCAAACTAATTGACTAGTATTGACAAGGACAACCCATTATCATGAACATATGTGTCAATGATGATGCCCTTTTGACATTACTTACCATGCAAGACCCCGAGGACCACACTTATGTCAGTGGAATTCATCTTAATGGGGAGGCTTACTTTGGTCGTCAAGTAAAATCCCTCAGTCTTAAAAATGAAAATAAAAAGAAAAATCAGAAGTCTCTTGGTGAAAACCTCTCTAAGACACCTTTGGACACAAAAAAAGTAAAAACAAAGGATGCATCTTCTAGTGAAAAATTGGATCAAACGCTAGAAGATGAGGGACTTGACCTCCCTACCATGCTTCCCCCACATTGGGAAAAATCAACTCTACTCATTGAGGAGACAAACACAATCAATCTGGGTACAAAAGACACTCTAAAGAATGTGATTATAGCCAAGTCTCTAACGGATCAAGAAAAGCATAACTTCAGGAGCTTTTTAGACGAGATAAAACTCAATTTCTCTTGGTCATATGCTAACATGCTAGGCCTTGATCTTGACTTGGTAGTACAAAATCTTGTTGTCTATCTGAATGCCAAACCAGTTAAGAAAAAGCTACGAAAGATGCATCCTCAGATTGCCCTCATGATAAAAGCAGAATTATAGAAGATGTTGGATGTCGGTTTCATCAAACCCATTGATTATTTGGAGTGGGTTTCCAACATAGTACCTATTAGCAAGCCTGCTGGGGGCATAAGGATATGAACGGACTTTAGAGATCCTAATAAAGCATGTCCCAAGGATGATTTCCCTATACCCAACATAGACATGATTGTGGACCTGATGTCAGGACATGAGATGCTTTCCTTGATGGATAGGTTTTCTGGATACAATCAAATAAGGATTGCTAAAGAAGATCAACATAAGACAACATTCACTACACTATGGGGTACATTTTTCTATTAAGTCATGCCCTTTCGTCTTAAGAGCGTAGGAGCTACATATCAGAGAGCGATGACCACCATATTCCATGACCTTTTGCATAAAATAATAGAAGACTATGTAGATGATCTCCTAGGAAATTCAAGAACAAGAGATGAACACATTCTAGTCCTAAGGAAGATCTTTGAAAGACTTGAAAAATATAAGTTGCGGCTAAATCCTAAGAAATGTGTCTTTGGCATTACATCAGGAAAGCTCCTAGGGTTTATAGTCTCTCATGAAAAGTGATATCAAGGAAATTTTCAAAGTCAATAAATGTGCATTTCAATCCATGACATGAGTTACATGAAAAGGGGACATGACAAGTCTAACCTAACCAATTTATCTTTTCCTCGAGCAATTCAAAGCTTGGATATTTAAGAAAGTGTGGGCCTTCCCATGTTGCATCCTTAGTAAGAATATTATTCCATCTAATCAAGTACTTGGTTATGGTTTTTCTCTTGAATTTCCTTTTTTTGGTCTCTATGACTATCTTAGAGACCAAGATGAGGAGGTATCTTCGAGGAAGGTTCAATATGTTTTCCCAGTGCCCTCTTCAATTAGAATATATAAATCTCATTATGCATTTTAATTTCATCTATTAATTACAACTCATACGCTACCTCAACTACCTACTTTTGGACCTTATATGGCCTCTAAAAGTGAGGATTGAGTTTTTCATATTTGATTGCCTTTACGAATGACTGCTTGCAAGGTTACAATGAAAAAAATACCAACTCTCCTATTTCAAATGTTTCATCCATATGATGTCAATCAACACACATATTTTTTGTTGATTTTATGGTTGTTGGAGATTATTTTTGACTGACTTCGAAATGTATTAGCCTTGTAGGATCAAGTCACTTGCTCCTTGGAACCTATTATCAAAATAAATAGGGTAAGCAAAATTTTTAATCTTCATACCCATATAATATCATAAAGGGGTTGAACTCAATGACAATATGATGAGTTGTATTATAGTGGTACTTCCCCAAGGGGAGCCATTTTATCCATGCATTTTGATAGTCCATTGCATAGTTTTTTATTGCATTCCACCCATTTATTTACTATCTTAATTTGTTCATCCATTTGAAGGTATTTGTTAGTGTTGGGTTTGAATTTGGTTCCCACCAAATGAAAGAACCTTTTCTATATGCTCAAGGATTGAGTATGTATGTCACTCATAATTCTCTTAGGTGGTCCATGAAGCATAAACACTTCCCTGAAGAACACTTTAGCAACCTATGGTTCCTTTTAATTCAAAGAAATGATAAAGAGGTGTACATAATAAATGGGTTTCTCCACAACCATGTATATACAATCCTTGAGTTGGACCTTGAGGAGTCCTACAATGAATTCCTTGAGGCACTCACCCATTTTTCTTAATAATTGGCAAGGTATGAAACAATCTTATTGGAAATGAGTAATTTATTTTGTTTCAGTTGCAAATAAAAGAATCCTTGACCTATTAGAGGATGTCACCTTGGAGCCCCTTCCAAGTGCACCTATCTTTGATTTTCTTATTAGTTTTAAAATACTACTATTGGTTCACAAAAAGCAAGTAATGGATCACCCTTAGAAATTTTGTCTTAATCTTAGATTCCTATAATCTTGTCCTTTAGAGCATGAGGTAATTGGATATTAAGTACTCTTAATCTGTTATTTCACTTCTAGAACGTGAATATTTAATGTATTCTTTATGTATTATGTGTCACATTAGTCTTCCAATTTGTGGAGATGTCGGACATTAAGTTCAAGGTTGCTCTCATAGATAAAGAATTAACAACACTATTTATTTTTCCCTTCACATACTTGAGATCAAAATCAAATGCTTAAATTTTAGTTTACCATTTTTTGTTGTTTCTCATTCAAATATTTTTGGTTGAGGAAATATTTCAAGATTTCATGGTCCATCTTGATCTTGAAATTTGACAATATTTGCATGAGGGCCAAAATATCTTTATCATAGATTGAGAATCTCTTTTTTTCCTACTTGAATTTATAATTTTGAAAGGCAATGGGGTAATTTTGCATGAGTGTCACTTTGATTCCCTCTTCAAAATAATTAAATTTTAAAATAAATGGAAGCAAAAATTTAGTAATAGCTAATAGAGGTGTATGCGAGAAAAGCAGTTCAATGAAATGAAAATTACAAAAATCAATGACTTGCCCACACACTAATGGGACTCTTGGTGCAAGTTATGGAGCTGTATGGAATAGCTCAACTTCCCAAGGGGTGTTCCATTGTTCTCTATCTCACAAGACCCCTCAAGCCAATGCCTTTGCTCTCAGATCACTGAGCAAAGTAACTTAGGGATGACAATCATGAGAATGAGGGATGCTTTTCAATCTAAATATGAATGCAATCCTATCTATGCATGATTTTAAACAATATGAACTAAACTAGTGATGATAAGATAAAAGGATTAGTAAAAGAATATCCTAACATAATATACTAGTTTATATGATTAACTTATGATGATAGAAATGATTCTAAAATGTTTATTAGACTATTTCTATTTCAAAAAGAGATTAAATGCTTGCTAAAAATGAGTATAAGTGTGATGCTAAAGACTTGAATCTTTTTGAAGAAGGAATGGGCTCTATTTATAGGGAAAATAGGGCAATGGATGGTCAAGATTGGATAATCTTAACAAGGGCCAGGATTGAAAGTTAATCAATCCATGTTTACAATTCTCACCAATGAAATGGTGACAATTGTTAGCATAAGACTGCTTGAGAGGAGATGCAAGAAGCATTAAATGCTTGAGAAGACCTCATGGTTACCTTAGAAGGTAAGGGTTAAGGTTAGATTAAGGTTATCCATTGGATAAATCTTTTACCCAAAGGATAAACTCTTGTGCAAGGGTTAAAAGAATAACCATGGTCAAAGAAATGAATGCTTGGTGAGACCCTATGGTTAGATGGTCATGTAAGAGCCATTAGTAGTTCAGAAGACTTTAGAGGTTAATTTGTTGGACACATAAAACATTAAATGCTTTTCAAAGACTTTGGAGTCTTTGAGAAGTGACTCTAAGTTTCTTAGGAATGTGACAATAATTAGGGGATGGATTAGGTTAATTAGGAAGGGTTTAGAAGAATCTAGAAGGGGTTTAGGATTGCAAGTGGGAGATGTAGGAAAATGCAAGTGGGTGGGGAAAATAGAATTTAATTAAAATAAAATTTATTTATTTCAACAAAATACATGCAAGTGGGGGATTTTAAATAAATTAGATTTATTTATTTGGAGTGAACAATTTAATTAAATGTTAATTTAATTAAAAGGAGAGAGAAGGGATTTAATTAAAGAAAATGATTTATTCAATTAAATGGCATTAAAGGCTTAGGTGAATTTAAATAAATAAATTGAATAATTTATTTAATCAAATAGAGGAATGTGAGTGATTTAATTAAATTAGATTTAACTAAATAGAGGAATGAGACTAAAATGAACATTAAATATTCATTTAGGAATGTGGTCATTTTTATGTCTACATTTTGCCCCTCTTTGAAGTGACGTGTGTGCACATATTGATTCAAAGAAAATTGACGTGTCATCAAAATTTGATGAGTGTGATGTCGTGTATCGAGATGTCAATGTCGTGCCCCAGATTTGATAAATGGTATTGATAATGCCCCCTCGACAGATGAATTAAAAAAAATTAAAATTTGGTTGCTATTGATAATTGTTGTATTGTTTAGCGCATTTAAAAATTTCGTCTGTGTTTAATGCGCGCCAATTGATTCATCTCCCGATAATGATGTTTGTTAGGGTTACAAGCAAGAGCATGAGCAAAATACATGCCCCACCTACTAACCCTAATTGCCTTTTACCCTATAAAAAGAGAAAAAGTGATTTCATTTGTATCATTTGTGCTTGTTGACTTTGGAGAAAGTCATTTGGAGAGAGAGACAAAATGTCGATTTCCTATGCTTTTCATCGATTCGAGCACGTTCATCGATACCGGAGGCTCACCATGTATGGTCCACCTGTAAGTCATCTAATTTTGGCCTTTTTTATTTTTGTCGATTTTAAGCACCTTTTTTGTCTTTTGTGTTGGATTTTCAAGTGTTAGTGTGTAGGGTATGTTTAGTAGCACATACAATAAAATCCGTAGCGCGTCGAGTTTTTGAATTAGGGTAGCATCGGGCATCGGGGGGAGGTTTCGTAGCATGTAGTAGGTTTAGGCTAGCACATTAGGTATAAATAGCACATATGGTGAATAGGCTAGTGCATAGCGGGGAAAGGGTAGCGCGTAGGTCAAAGCTAGCGCATAGGGTTAGTAGGGTAGCGCAATGGGAGAAAAGGGTAGCGTGTAGGGTAAAGTTGGCAGTGTGTATGTGGAACAAGATAGTGCATAGGAAAATTCTAGCCCATAAGGTAAAGTTGGCAGCGCATAGTGGTGTTTGGCTAGCGCATAGGTGGCAGCGTAGCGCATATGGAAAATGTTTTAGCGCGTAGGCAGAAAATGAAGTGTTTTTAGGAGGAAAATAGGATGTTGTGAGGTAAATTTAGAGGAATGAAGATAGGTTGGGGTGAGTAGGTTTCTGCCAAGTGTTCCTAGATGGGTGCGATAGCCAATCTGTGTGTCTGCTGTGATGATGTCTGAGTCTTGATAGATTGTGAAATTGCTTTTGCTATTGAAGTACCAAGTTGATTGATTTGAATGACGATCCTTGTTTTTTCTTTTTGATTTGGATCTTTGATTCTTGCCTTGTCAGTGATGTCCGATATGAGTTCCAATTCTTGATTTCCAATATGATTCATGTGATATGGATTTTTGAGTTGCTTGCGTTATGGGTCTTGATGTTTAATATGAAACATGATTTGATTTTTCGTTGTTTCAAGTTGATTTTGTTCTGATTTTGATATGGGATTTGATGTTTGATATGAAACTTGATTTGATATTTCGTTGTTTCAAGTTGATATGAATTTTGATGTTGATATGGGATTGATTTTCAATATGAATTGATTTGATATTACGTTGTTTCAAGTTGATATGGATTTTGATGTTGATATGAGATTGATTTTTGATATGAACTTGATGTTATATTATGTTGTTTCAAGCTGATATGAATTTTGATGTTGATATGGGATTGATTTTTGATATGAACTGTTGGCATATGTGCAGAGTTTGATGACATGATAATAATGTATGTTGTCATTGATGTCAATATGCTGAAGTGTGAACCGGTATGTTGAAGTAAGTAAACTGGCAAGTGAATCGGTATGATGAAGTGTGAACTGGTATGTTGAAGTAAGTAAACTGGCAAGTGAACCGATATATATCGGGGTTTCACTTGATATGACTACCGGTTGGTAGTCTCAACTTCAGGGTTTCCGGCTGATGCATTCCAAGTCTATGCGATTCAACCGACGACATCCTATGATGAGTTAGCATTGAAATGAAGATTAGATCGCGTTTCCATGTTAGCCTTGTGCACGTGAAGGATTTCCTTGAGGATCTTGCATGAGAAGATTGATTCTATCTACCTCGAGAATGTGCAAAATCTTAGTAAATGATGGAGAGCATGTGATGGGTTATCAACTTCCAGAAGCGGTGAAGAACAGACGATGCAGAATGTAATTAAATGGTCAAGATTGGACCAACTAGATGCTTAAGGTTTTAGGTTTTGGCCACCGACCTAATTGTTGTCTATAAGGTCGATGATGATTTTCATTTGAAGTTGTTGGTAAATGAATGTATGTGAGGTGATTCTTGCCAGACCGGAGAAGTGAGTAGAGATCTGCAGAGTGTGATTGCAGATGTAAAGGAACTGAAGTGGATTTGCCTTGGCATTGAGTGTTGTTATCAGATTAGTGTATTACCTGTTGACTTCTAACCATTTCAGCAGTTGGAAAATCCCTTGACTGGGTATCTTTAACAGGCTTTTTGTAAATCCTTTAACAGGGTGACTCAAAATCATTGAGTTCTTCAAATCCTCTTGCGAGGTAACCTTTAACAGGGTTTTAACCTCTAACCAGGTATTTAGCCATCCCTTAACTGGGTGATCCCTAGCAGGATCGGTTCCTAGCAGAACCTATTGTAAAAACTTTAATCGGACTAGGCTCCTAATAGAGTGAACTTCAAAAGAGTTCAAGAACAACTTGTGGGTATTCATCCCCACCGTGGTTTTTCCTAGTTGGGTTTCCACGTGAAAAAAATAACTGTGTTATGTGTGATGCTTTTTCATGTGATGATTTAGTGTTTTCTGTTAAGTGGTAATGCATGTTGATCTAATGGTCATTGTATTTCTGATGTATTACTTGCTTAAGCATATGGGGGAAGTTGAGATGAGATATTAGATTTTGAGGAGTTCTAAGTGTTACTGATTTATGTCTTTTACAGTCTTACTGTGTTTTATGGGTATTGTCTTGGTTTAGGTTGGTGATGTTGTTTGCTAGTTAGTGCAGTCTTTGCAGTTTAAGTTGTCAGAGAAATTTTTGTCTGTACTGATTCACCCCCCCTCTCAGTACCTGTTGGGTATTTAATGTTCATCATTATTCATCATGAACTTGATTTGATATTACGTTGTTTCAAGTTGATATGAATTTTGATGTTAATATGGGATTTGATTTTCGATATGAGAACTGATATTGGACATGCTTTGTTTGTGAAAGGAGCGGCTTGGGGTTCTGCAGTCATGAGAGCGATTTTTGAGGCCATGGTCTTTGATTCCATGATTGACATAGGCAGATAGAGATATTATTGAGAGATGTAGATTATCCTCTTTATTGGACATGCCCCGGTATATCATTAACTAGGGTTTATTGACAACATTGGCAGAGAGGTGGCATAGTGACACCAACACCTTTCACTTGGTGACAGGGGAGATCACAGTCACACCAGAGGATTGTTATCAGATTTTGCGGATCCCTATGGTAGGTGCACTATTGCCTTATGAGCAGACTGAGGAGGGTGGGACAAAGGCGCTTCGTCGAATTTTGCATGATGATATGATTTGTGGGTATGAGATCCCTTGGCAGAAGTTCATTGATTTGGATTATGCCCCACTACCATCAGTACTGGCAGGTTTTGTAGGTGGCTTCTTGTGTCCTGATCGTAGGTCGAAGGGACTGGTAGTGGGATGGGGGTTGGTTCTAGAGGATATGGTGACACAGGGTCGCCGATTTGCATGGGGGTACTACATGTTGACCCATTTATACAGAAATTTGCATCAGGTGGTGTACTTAGGCTATAGCAGTTTATTAGCCGGGGTTACATTGTTATAGGTATGGGCCTGGGAGCACATTCCCGCAACGAGGCCACTTGTAGATAGAGTAGGAATGTCAGCAATGAAGGGAATGATGATAATATAACTACAAAACAACAACAACCAATTTTTAATCTATCAAGTCAAAACCCAAGCAATAAAAATCCAAAAAACCATAAAGCCAAGTCCTTTTTCTCCAATCTTCAGAGGAAATTCACAAACATTGGAGAATATTTGGAATCAACTCTAAAAACTCTGATTGCCAACAAATTGATTGTTTTACTAGAAGCAAGAAGTTATGAACTGCCAGTCAAGCCCAATTGGTGGAATTACAATCATTTTTGCAATTATCATCAGAATAAAGGACACCTAACAAATGATTGTCAGAGATTGAAACACCTTATCCATGATCTAATCGATAATGGAACCATCACAGTGGATAGCCATAAGACAAACGAATCACACTTGGCTTTCAAAACTCCACTTCTGAATTATGACAAAGGTGAATCGTCCCAATTAAAAGATGACAAAGGAAAATCCAAAGTGAATTACACTTATACATACGATGATGTGGTAAATGTGATCATTGTTAATGAAAATCCATCTTCAGAACCAATCAATGTTATCATGAGAAGCAAAGCAAAGGTTACCTTTCCAGGTATAGCAAAAGATTCAAAATCCACATCACAAGATAACAATTTAGTAGACCAATTACAAAAAATACCTGCTCAAATATCAATTCTGGAACTTCTGAAGGTTTCACCTATGCATAAGGAAATTTTGGAGAAAGCTTTAGTGGAAACAATAGATTCAAAAGACTTGGATGTAGATCAATTCCAAAACATGGTAGGACACCTTGTAGCTCCTCATTGCTTATCATTTTCTGAAAATGATGACGCATCCTTACAACATCCTCACAATGCTCCCTTACATGTTGAAGTCTCCATTAATAAAACTCGTGTTAAACGTGTGCTCATAGATGGAGGAGTTGGCTTAAACATTTGTGCATTAAGTTTGATAAAAGCTTTGGGATATTCAGAAAATGCAGTAGACCCGAAAAAGAAAATAACCATCAAGGCTTATGATCAAGGCTTATGATGAAGCAGGACGTTCTTCTAAAGGAACTGTTGTGCTACCAATAAGGATAGGACCTATGGAAAGGGATACATTGTGTCAAGTTTTAGATTTGAACCTCTCTTACAACATTCTTCTAGGGAGACCATGGATTCACAAGATGCAAGCAATTCCTTCTACATATCATCAATGTGTGAAATTTCCTCATGAAGGAAAAGAAATCACTATAATTATAGATTCCAGTCAATATTGCAATAATTTGAAGCCAACACAAGATACAAGAGTTCCACATAAAAGAGAATCAGTATATCCTACCAAAGAAATTCAAGCAAAGTTATGGGAAACTTTTGAAGAAAAGCTCAAATTAAATGATGAAGGAATGGGAAAGTATTCTTTGCAAAATTTTCCACTTTCCCCTAAGTCATATGGAAAGCCTACAGATATTCAATCAAAGACATCAAGAAAATCAAAACATATGTTTAAAGGAACTTTTGTTAGTGCTGGAACTCTTGAAGAGGAAAATGAAGACAAAGACATTCTTGGTTGGTTGTACAAGGATGAAGATAAAACTATAGCAATAGCAGCAGAAGTCAATACTCCCATTAAAAAATATGGCAAATGATATGAAATCATGTAAAAGATGGGATATGAAGGAAAAGAACCAATTGGTAAGCAACATCAAGGTATTTCAGAACCTATTTGTCCGCACTCACAATCCACAGAAGATAAATCCGAGCTGGGATATCTAAAATTAAATCAAAAGCATCATAATCATCAATAGCAAAAGTGGAGAAATAAATCAGTTTCTAAAGAAGAAAATTGGCAAGAAAAGCTACATCAAGCGGCCAAAACAGTAACCAATAAACAAAAGAAGCAAGAAGAACATGAAAAGAAAGAAGAGGAGATTACCATCAAAGGTGAAGAAAAATCTTGTCAAATAAATGCAAAATCTGAACAAGATATTCCAGAAGCAGTAAAAATAGAGATGACAAAAATCAAAGAACTTTTTGCACCATACGACATTCCAGTATGGTATAGTGGAGTAATCTTAGATCAGGATTTAGAAACAGATTCCAATGAGTATGAATGGGGTCCAAATTTCTTATCTACTACATCAAGTAAGGAACACTATAAAGATCAAACAACTATCATGAAAGAAGACTTGTCTATTGCAGAACAAAAGATGAAGTTAGAAAGAAGGCAAGAAACACTCATTATTCAGAGAAAATAGGCGTATGCAAAAAGGAAAGGAAATGACAAAGACAAAGAAGTAATGCCACAAGAAGTACAAACAAGGATAGATCAAGCATCTGAAAATATAAGATTTTCATCAAAAGAGGAACAAGATGTATCTAGATGTGGCAGAACCCTAGAAGAACTAAGAGATAGTCAAGTTGGATTGACTATTAGTCCAAAAGAAGTTGAGTTTGAAAGGAGACAAAATATATTAAAATAATCCTCTTTATCAGGTGCACAAATATGTCAACTTCTAAATGCAAATGAGGTCAATCAAGAAGGGATTTGCAGTATTAAAGATGTGCGTGTGGATATAATCCATTTATTTAAGGGACAAACGTCAGTTGAAGAATCACTTGAGTGTGAACTACACAATGCTAATATTAATTTTGTTAAGACTACTTCAGAAATTCTTGAGAAAGACAATTCTCAGAAACATTTAATCTATGATAGTACCTATTATATGCCAAGCTATGATCATTATGTCATGAATGTTGAAACACCTAATGATGACAATGATTACGATTTACCCCTTCTTCATCCCGAATTAATTGATTGGGATAATTTAGATAAACCCAAACTGAATGTCTTTTCCAATGATCATGACTTAGTTGTGTACCTTAACACTATTGAACCCATCCCACCTAAGATATCTTCCATTGCAGAATCAAGTGATGTTTCTCGTAGTTAGGAAAATGCCAAACTTTCCAGTTGCAAAAATGAAATAAAACAAGGAAAGAGACCTATTGTTGAAAACCATTTCATGGCAACATTAGAACAATCAAAAGAGAAAACAAAGGATGTATCTGATGGTGAAAACCTCCTTGAGGCGCTAGAAGATGGAAGGTTTGACATTCTTCCTGCATATTTTCAAGAGAGATTTGCTATCCTGATAGAACCAATAGAAGTAGTAAACATTGGTACATCAAAGGATCCTAAAATACTTCATTTTTCTGCCCCATTGTCAGAAAAAGAGAGGAAAGAATACATGGAGTTCTTTACGCAAAGACAAGTAAATTTTGCTTGGTCTTATGTAGATATGCCAGGACTTAATCCTTATCTTATCATGCATCATCTTAATGTGGATTTAAAAACAAAACCCATTAAACAGAAGCTAAGAAAGATGCATCCGCACATTGCTCTTCTTGTAAAAAATGAGTTGAAGAAACTATTAGAAGTAGGTTTCATAAGACTAGTTGGTTATCTAGAATGGGTTTCAAGTATTGTACCAGTATCAAAGCCAGATAAGAGCATAAGGGTCTGTATAGATTTAAGAGATCTGAATAAAGCATGTCTAAAAGATGATTTCCCGCTACCAAACATTGATATCATAGTGGACTTATGAGTAGGACATGAGATGTTTTCATTAATGGATGGCTTCTTAGGATATAATCAAATAAGAATCACACCTGAAGATCAAGAGAAGACAACTTTCACCTGTGCATGAGGAACATATTTCTGGAATGTTATGCCATTTGGGCTTAAGAATGCAGGAGCGACTTATCAAAGGGCTATGACGATAATTTTCCATGATATGATGCACACATCTATGAAAGATTATGATGATGAAATACTTGCAAAATCTCATATAAGACAAGAACATTTGAACATTTTAAGCAAGCTTTTTGATAGGATGGAAAGCTATCAATTGAGATTAAATCCAAAGAAATGTACATTTGGGCTAACCTCTGGAAAGCTCCTTGGGTACATTATATCAGCTCATGGCATTGAAGTAGATCTCAAAAAATTCAAAGCTATCATGGAGATGGAGTCACCTAAGAACATAAGTCAATTGTGATCTTTACAAGGAAGATTGCAATCAATCAAGAGATTTGTTTCTTAGTTAGCGGATAGATGTCTTCCATTCACCCATCTTCTACATAAAAATGTTCCATTCAAATGGGATCTAAAATGTGAAGAAGCTTTCTTGCAAATAAAAGAATATCTTATGAGTCCTCCAGTACTGATATCACCAACCAAAGGGAAACGATTGTTACTCTATGTCTCCGCAACAAGTGTATCATTAGGTGCTCTTCTAGCTCAACATGATGATGAAGGAAAAGAAAGAGCAGTTTATTATATCAGTAGAACACTTGTTGGCTATGAATTAAATTATTCCTCAATTGAAAAGATATGTCTAGCGGTTGTATTTGCAACTCAGAAGCTGCGACATTATATGTTGATTCATTCTGTCAAACTAATAGCAAAGATAGATCCTCTCAAATATCTGTTGAGCAAGTCAATATTGATAGGGAGACTAGCCAAATGGGTTATGATACTGAGTGAATTTGACATAGAATATGCTGACCAGAAAGATATCAAGGGACAAGTTATCGCTGATCAATTGGCTGATGCACCTTTACAAAATGACATGCTTTTGCACATCGAATTTCTTGATGCAGATATCTTAACAGTAAGTACAAACTTTTGGGAATTGTACTTTGATGGTTCTTATACCCAATATGGATCAGGCGTAGGAATCTTTTTCATCACACCTCAAGGACACACAATTCCGAAATCGTATAGACTATGATTTCCATGCACCAATAATACTGCAGAGTTTGAAGCATTGGCTATAGGGCTTAAAATGACCATTGAGTGGAACGTCAAAGAACTACATGTCTATGGTGATTCACAACTTATCATAAACAAAATAAATGATGAATATCAAACAAAGGATGATAAGCTTATGCCATACATACAGCTGGTGGAGGAGTTTAAAGAACACTTTAAAGAAATATCATTCACCCAGATTCCAAGAAACAAGAATAAAGCAGCAGATGCAATGGCTACAATAGCATCTCTCTTGCAAAATAAGGAGAATCAACATTGTTATGAATTTCTCATGGAAGATATCTTAACCCCTACCATTCAATCCCAACATACCTATCGAATTTGTCATATATGAGGGACTGATCAATCCTTATACAGTCAAACTTATCAGTATTTAAAAGATCATATCCTTCCTCTTGAATCATCTCGTAATCAGAGAAGAAACTTTATCCATTAGTCCTCTCACTATACTATTATTGCTGATATCCTATATAGGCGTGGTCTAGATGGTATGTTGTTGAGATGTCTTGAAAAGGATGAATCTAAGAGAGTTCTTAATGACATTCATGCGGGTATTTGTGGTACACACTCAAGTGGTTTAACATTGGCTAAGAAACTTATTTGTATGGGTTACTTTTGGCCTACTATGGAAAGAGATTCATTCACATATGCTAGAAAATGCAAACAATGTCAGATCCATGGAAATCTCATTCATGGGCCAGCACAAGAGTTATATCCTATGACAGGATCATGGCCATTTTCACAATGGGGCCTTGATTTGGTAGGAAAGATCAATCCCTCATCTTCTAGTGGACATAAGTTTATTCTGATTGCTACTGAATATTTTACTAAGTGGATTGAAGAAGTGCCTTTAACAATAGTGACAGGAAAACAAATATCATCATTCATCTTGAATTATATAATCTGTCGCTATGGAGTTCTTATGACCATTATCACTGATAATGGAAGACCATTAAAAAATCAAGATGTGAAAGAGCTATGTGAATAGTTTCATATCCAACATAGGTTCTCTACTCCATATTATCCACAAAGTAATGGTCAAGCTGAGGCATCAAACAAAACTATCTTGAAAATCTTGAAGAAAATAGTAATTGAAGCTGGAAAAGATTGGCACATTCAACTAAATCCTGCTCTTTGGGCATAGCGAACTAGTGTCCGCACTCCAATAGGGGCAACCCCATATTGTTTGGTCTATGGATCAAAAGCCATATTACCTATAGAAGTAGAGATACCTTCTCTAAGAGTATCCTTATACGATTTTATACCAGAAGAAGAACAATGAGTCTCTTGACTCCAAGAACTAGAGTTGATTCAGGAACGTCGCCAAAATGCAACAGAGCATTTGAAAGTATACCGACAAAGAATGGCAAGAAGCTATAACCACAAAGTCAAGCCACATATTTTATAGATTGGAGATATAGTTCTAAGAGAAAATCCAAGAAATCAGCAAGACTGGGAAAAGAAGGGAAAATTTGAACCGAATTGGCTAGGACCTTTTGTCATAGTAGCAACATATGGATCAGGAGCATACAAGTTATCTACCCCTGAAGGTGATTGGTTTGATGAACCTATCAATTCTATCCATCTCAAGAAATTCTATGCTTGAGATATAAAGTTCTGAAAAAAAATCAATAAAAAGCGTATAAAATCCAAAAAAACAAAAACAAAAACAAAAACAAAAAAACAAACAAACAAACAAAAAGCATATAAAGTCCTAAAAAAAAATGCAATAAATTTAGAAGGTGAAAACCTGGTAAAGAGGCGCTATCTAAAAAGTGAGTTCCTCCATCTATGAGATCACTTTGCGCACCTATCCACTCCATCCTATCGCATCTATCACTTCCATCTATCTTAGTTTGTCCATTCCTTCTTTTGCATCCATTTGCTCTGAACCATTTAGCAAGAAATATGCAGCTTACCAATAGTTATCAATCTTTGACATACTTGTCATAGTCACTATCTTAGATTTTATCAAAATCAATCATATCTGCATTTTTATCCTGCCATGATTTGGATCTTGATCAATTCATACATCCATAATAGTTTTTTTTTCCACTGGGGGCAAAATCCTAATTCCTTTTGCTAAGGTGATCTTTTGAATCTTTGAAAAATCGCAAAACATTCAAAAAACTTAGAAAAACCAAAAACACCTAGGATTTTGAAACAGATAACGAGCAAACAAAGCAACAAAAATCAAGGTATTTCATCAACAACTGATTCATGAAACTCAAAAACCGAAGAATCAATCAACAAGTAATAAAGGATTATTAAAGATCATTCATCAAAGATGATTATATCAGTTAATGACCATAAGAACATGTGAATGACATGCAAGATTCAATGTTTATATCTTGATTTTATTGTTAATCATGTACTCTATGTAACTCAAGGATGTCCATGACTAGAGAAGCTATGATGGGGCATGATTATTTTCTTTGATTGTTGTTTGTGGTTTATCTCTTACTATGGTATGTACTTGTCTCAGGATATGATCGACAAAAGATCAAGGAGGACATTCCAAGTCATACATGAAAGGGGATAATCCTTGTCTATTCTGCAAGCAATACTCGGGTCAAACTTGATCTATTATATCAAGTTGCTTGTATTAACTTGCTATATCAAAATCCATATAAGGAATACTCAGGTCATCTTGAATCATTATGTCAAGTTGCTTGTATTTTCTTACAACATTTTAAAGCTCAATGATGTAATCAAAGCACTATTACAAGATAGCATATGAAGAATGGCAGTACAATTTTTAGTTAGATCATTTTATTAGCTCATTATTCTTCTGCATTATAAGAATTCATTGTCAGTTGCATTATAAGCATTTCATTTTATTAACAGATCAATGGTCATAAATAAAGATTGAGTATACTTGGACAAACAAAAACAATTTGCATTTAAATCATTATAGGTGCATACATTTTTAGAATCATTTTAATCATCATTCATTTCATTTAGTTGCATTTTATCATTGCATTAGTTTGCATTCAATTAAGTGCATTTTTATTTTATCATATAGTATATCATCATTATAGTTTGCATTATCATTCCATTAACGATCATTTAGTTGCATGTTTGCACTTAGATTCATAAATCATTTAAAACATTATATATAAAAATACAAAAACATTTCATATAGATCATTTGCATCATCATCAAAAGAAAATCAATCATTCATTTGCATTCCATATAGATCATTACATTTGCATCATTTAAGATAGAATTCATTTTCATTTGCATCCAAGATCATCAAAATCAAAAATCAAAACAAAAACATATAATCATTGCATCCATATCATCATCAAATAGAATAACATGCATAAAGATCATTATCCATCTAATAACTACATCCATATAATCACTACATCCATATAAAGCATCATCATCAAATAGAATAAAATGCATAATAAAGATCATCATCATATAGAGTCCATGTCTGCATATAAAACAATAAAAAGTCCAAGTATACAATGATATAAGAAAGACAATACAAGTGCCTCCACATCAAGTCACGACTGTCCTGTACCACTACCACCTGACCCTATCTGTCTCTATGGCTGTGGGCAAGAAGATCCTCCAGATGTATGTCTCCCATGCTCACCACTCCTCTGAGGAGGTCCCATGACCCCACCATTGCTAGTGTCCATCAACACGGTAGCATGATAACTACCTGCTCTCTGGCTCTCTGCAGCTACCTCCTCATATCATCATCGCCAGTGGGAATTCTCCTTCCCAGCTTGAACTAATGCTCTAACAGTGTCAGTCGAGAGAGTACCTGATCCAACTTGTTGAATGTGATCAAGAAGGCCCTGAGTATCCTGATGTCTCCTAACAGCTCTATCCCTCTCAGTCATAAGAATCTGCACCTGTGCTCGAAGTTGATCAATCTATGCTCTAAGATTGTCAATGGTCTCCTGCTCTGGCATATCATGCTCTGGTGCATCCTGCTCTGGAAAATCCTGTTGGGGTGTATGAACCCCAATCCCCTCCTCACCACCAACCTATCCAACTACTGGAATCTCGGTCCAAGTAACTCTCTGAACTCATCGTCTAATCAGGGGAACATGATCCCCAGGATCCTCATCATCTCCATCATGCGGTGCAATAACCCTAGGATCTAGCTAAATTTGTCCAAAATCAATGCGTCTCCCACAACCCCCATCCAGTCCAGTCACCCTACCTCCTCTTGTCAATGGCAACCCTCTCGGTAATCTCATACCTGCCCTGCCATGATCCCTCCCAATCTGTCCAACATCCCTCCCACCCATAGGATGTGGTCTCCCAATCCTGCCAACCAGTCCAAATGGTCCTCCACGGACTCTCAAGCAACCTCCCCTCAGTCCAGGTCTCCTACCACCACCACCTCCATCCCCACCCTCATCTCCACCTCTCTTGGCCTCCCGAACAGCTCTGAGCTCTCATCTCCATCTCCTAAAAACTGGATCATCTAAATCATCATCCTCATCTCCAGAGTTGGGAGGAGGATCTATTGGATCAGTAATACGAGGAAATGGATGAGCTAGTATATACTGAGCATACTCTGCAGTAACCCCAGGATCAAGAATGTGAAATCTCATATCATAAGCTACTCTTGGAGTAGCAACAAACTCTGCATGAGCAATCTCAAATGATAACGAAGGTCCCCAATCTCGCCTATCTCTATACCGCTGAGCATATATTGTCACACCAATAAGCATAGGCTGTATGATACCAAACTGTCTCAAAATGAGACTAATCAACTGTCGCTCAACAATGTAAGGAGTTCGACCAATGAGATATCTACTCTACATGATAAATGGTAATGTCTGTGCATCATCCATCCATGGCTCACAATCAACATATGGTCTCCAAGTAATGCTATCCAATGAATCAAGTACCCAACACCAATACTCCATCTTACCTAGCTTATGCTGAGTAAGGATACCTGCATAAAAATATACATATGGCTTCCTCTCTCCACGAACTCTATGATGGATAGGCCAAGTAATAGCAATGTGCTCCTAGCACCAGATCTGCAATAAAGTGCATCCTATAGACAAACTCGCACTCTCATCATACACCACCTGATGAAGATCATGATATAAATGTGCCAACATACAAACACCCCAAGCATATCAAGTATGATGCCGCATCATACTCAGGAGCATCTCACCCCATCCAACCGAAAAACCTCGCAATCGCCTATTAGGACATATAAATCCTCCAATTAGACAAGCAAGAATAATAAGAAGAGCCTCGTAATACATCACCATATCCACCCATCAGATCTCTCCTCTACCAATGCTATCATCAACAAACACGACTCTCCAAGCCTCTATACCAACACGATCCTAAAAATCATACTGCACTAGCTCGCCAGTCACTGGGATGTGCAGAATCCTATAGACATCCTCAAGAGTCACACTAATCTCACCCGTAGGCAGGTGGAAAGTGTTATGCTCTCTGTTCCATCTCCCGACTAACACCGTCAACAATCCTCTATTATGTGTAATCTTAGGCATATACAAAAGATGACGTAAACCACATGCATCTATATGTCTAATCTCAGCTTGTGTCAACTCTGGCACTAAATGATGCACTGCCGGTAATTTCTCTCGACACTGGAGAACATCAAGTTTCTCCTATTTATCAAGAGAAATAAATCAATCATCAAATCATCATCTATCTATCAAATCAAACTGAAGAAATCTATACTAGCTATCTATCAAATCAAATTGAATCAAATCGCTATCTATCTATCAAATCAAACTGAAGCAATCTATGCTATCTATCTATCAAATCAAACTGAATCAAATTGCTATCTATCTATCAAATCAAACTGAAGCAATCTATGCTATCTATCTATCAAATCAAATTGAAGCAACTTACGCTATCAAATCATTTTAAAACCTATCAATCATGGTTTTCTATCAATTACTGAGTTCATTCAAAATTCTGCTAAGCTCTTACATCAAAAACTAAATCGGTTTCTTAGAACTACTCACACAATCAAGCAATCAAGCTAATCTATCAATCAATCAAGCTAATAGAGCAATCAAGCCAATCACGTAATCAATCTATCAAATCAATCAATCAATCTATCCAACAAATCACTCAATCAAGTCCCTATTTTATCATCAATGCATATTAAACACATTAAATCTAATCATCAAAATAATTTTTAGCCTTTGCACTTATCAAAAACATCAAATTTGAGCAAAAACGCTATCTTATTGAGCATTTGCGCTAAACTATAGTAAATGCGCTAAATCTAAAGGCATTTGCGCTAAACCAGTGCATATGCACTATTCTTTTGAACAAATGTGCTAAATCTATAAGCATATGCGCAAACCCATGCAAAAGCGCTACCTTATTAAGCACATGCGCTAACAAAAAGAACATTTGCACTAAAACATCCAAAAGTGTTAATCCTAATTACATATGCGCTAAAACAAATTGCAAAAGCGCTAACCTAACGCCGAAAAAATTGCAAAAAAATTGAAAATTCAAAAACGTGCTAAAAACATGAAAATTTGCACAAAAAATTGACAATAAAGCTCGGGATAAGATACCTACCGGATATCCATACTCGGCAGGTCGCTGATAACGCCGAACACGCTCAAAATGATGGTTCTCCACATGAATCACCATTCTGCCACCTCAGTAAGAATATTTTCTCCACAAGCTGACAAGGATAACAATGAAATTAAAATTAGCCCTGGTTAATTTTATATTTACTATTTGAAGAGTAATTAATTTCAATGGGGCAATTTAATTTTTTTTTTTTTAACAAATGAATTTAATTAACCATAAGTTTATCAAATTATCATGAGATCAATTGTTCAAACCAGAATTTTTGACAATTTCATGATCAATCTCCTGAGGGGGCACACAATCAGGATTTCAATCTCTATCAGGCACATTATCAAGACTTGATTTAATCTTTGAAACAATGTTGTCTTCACATCATTTCAAAGAGGGGCAAAATGTATATACATAAAAATTGGCTATGAGTAATTAATTAAATATTTTCATATTTATTTAATAATTATTCTTCTATTAAATAGTTAATTTGAAAAGATTAATTTATTTAATTCATTTTCGTGTCTTTCTATTAATTAATATTTTATTAATTAATTCATCTATCATATTCTTCTAATTAATTAAATATCTAATATTTAATTATCCTTTTAACCAAGTTAATTAAATATCTAATATTTAATTATCTCCTCCAAACAATTAAATATCTAATATTTAATGGTTATTCTCTTATCCTATAGTCTCAAATATTAAATAATTCTCAAAATTATTTAATCCCTTTTCCAACTCATCAAACATATGGCTAAGGAGATTTATATTTCTTAAATATTAATTCATCATTTATCTTCAACTACCAAAATTTAATGAAATTGTGTACGTACACATATTTCATAACCATTTCCTATATTCTCTCCAACACCCCCTACATCTTAGGAAGGACTTGAGTCCACTTGTCCTCTCATGCCTAAATTTCCTCCAACCACCCCTAGATTCCCTCAGTCAGCAACCCAGTCAAGGTGAGATGAGTGACACTTGTCTTCTCCTTCCCCCTTTCTCTCAACCTTCACCTTTGTTCACAACCATCCAGATCTGTAGATCTGATCATGACCATTGATCTAAGCCACATCATCTCATCCTCTCAAAGTCTATAAAATCAAGAGCTTTAGTTGAGAGAGAGTTACACTTCAAGAGACTTCAAGTGAATTTTGCAAGCTAATCATATGCATCTGTGAGTTTTTGAAGCAAATAGCAATAGCCATAGCAATTATCATATAGTATAATCATTTTAACATAATCATGTAATATTTGCATATCATAGTATCAGTTAACTACAAGTTATCAGTCCATTCTTCATATGCCATCTTGGAAGCCATCAGTGCATTGTTTGAGAGCACACCATCTGCAACCAGGAACAGTGGAGTTAGGACACAATGAGACATAAGCCATGAAGGTAATATTAGTATTTTATTCCATATGTACTTCATGTAGTTTCATTGGTTGAATTTGGATTTCTTGTAGTATTTCCATTTGTATTTTGTGAAACTAACTTATTACAGATAGCATTTTGAGGATGAAATTCAAGTCGACACAGTATGAAATGTGAACACATCATGAAAAAGATAACCATTTTCGCCTATTCTAAACAAAGAGTGTATATTTTGCAAGGATGTGTTCAAATCCCCAATGTTTTAATAGATTTGGATACAGATAATACAATTCAATTAGACTCTTTATTCAAGGGTCATCAACAATATCATATCCCACTAGTCTCGATACTCCGTCAGCTCAAATAGCCTTGTCACCCCCTAGGGGGCGCCCATTTTTTTGCCTTTTGCCAGAAATTAACCCAAAGTGAATTGCTTCAAAATTGAGTAGCTATCTTGGGAGATATATGGTGAGTAATCTTGGGGGCAGATTCTTCTCCACCCTTGCTCTATGATATTGCTAATGTCTGGATACTGACTCACCTCAAAGTTTCTAATGCTAAGGTTCGTAATCAGGCTTCCTATTCGGCCGTTAGTGATAAACTCCCTCAGGAGGCTTCCCAACCTTTAGAACAAAGGGTTTACGCATCATAAAGATACTGGGGGAAGACTAATCACTGCGCGCAACCGTTGAAAGGGTCTTTTGTCACCTTCTACTTTTGATTATAGTGGGTTGGAACACTTGGCGTCAAAGTCATTTCCCACTTAGGTCATTCCCCTCACACCAGCCAAAGAATGGATTTAAGAGTTTTTAGCTCCTCGGGAGGGTAGGCCTGCAAAAGGATTTATTGCTTAAAATACTGAAAGCGTAAGAGTGGTTTGGGTTTTTGATCACCCAATTAAGGGGAGAGCATATACCTTCCACTTTCAAGACAAGGCAAACAAGGTTCTTTTTATCCTTTTAATGCAGTGATTTGCTAAAGTCTTGTTGGAGATGTTGCTCAAAAAAAGCATGATGTTTATTTTAGTTCCCAAATCAATGATTTTTTAAGCTAAGTATGAAAATCCTGGTCAACAAAGCAAAGAGTTTGGTTTGGTCAACAAAATGAAAATCGATAAAGGGGAAGAGCTTCCCTCTTTTGGTTTACTTCAAAAAAAACAACTTTTTGACAGATGGAGTTCTTTATCTTTACAAAAAAATAAAGTGAATCCTTTTAGACACCAAAGGATGGTGAGGTGCTTTGTTTAGTTTAAAACTTTTGCAAAAGTAAAGTTTGCTGGTTCTTTTTATAGCTTCCAAACTGAAGTGTTTTTCTCCTAAGAAAGCAAGAAAATGGTTTTTATTTGTTGTTCTTTTTAGATACCCCAAAGTGAAATGCGATTTCAATTTTACCCAACAAGAAAGTGAAGAAAATTTAAATTAACTAACTTAACCAAGTTAGAAATACTAAATTACGCCAATCCTAACTTTGGTAAAACAATCTCTCAACCCTGCAAAGAAATCATTAGTTACCTACAATAAAACTAGTTAGCAATTTTCGTTTTGTTTTGTGGACTTTTACAAGTCTATTTTAAGTTTTTCTTACAATTTTTTTTTTTGCCTATGTCTGTTATGTGCTACAGAAAGACACTGATGCACTACAAAAAAGCCTCGATGCGCTAAACTATTGTCGGGATGCGCTAGATTGTTTAATTAAAGCGTTGAAACCTACAGGAAATAGTAAAACTGTTATGCACTAAAGTTAAGTTTTTACGTGCTAAGATGTGGTTTTAATGCACTAAACAGTCCGTCAAATGCGCTGAAGTATCGACCGGGTGTGCTAGATAATGCTCGCTACATGCTGATTCCAGTTTTCCACGTACCTACAAAGTTAGTCCTACATAAAAAATGATTTGATAAATGGGGTATGCCCCACGGTGGGTGCCAGAAATGTATGCAGGAAAAGTGGTTCAATGAAATGAAAATTACAAAAATCAATGACTTGCCCACACACCAATGGGACTCTTGGTGCATGTTATGGAGTTGTATAGAATATCTCAACTTCCCAAGGGGTGTTCCATTGTTCTCTATCTCACAAGACCCCTCAAGCCAATTCCTTTTCTCTCAGATCACTGAGCAAAGTGACTTAGGGATGAAAATCATGAGAATGAGGGATGTTTTTGAATCTAAATATGAATGCAATCCTATCTATGCATGATTTTAAACAATATGAACTAAACTAGTGATGATAAGATAAAAGGATTAGTAAAAGACTATCCTAACATGATATACTAGTTTATATGATTAACTTATGATGATAGAAATTCTTTAAAATATTTATTAGACTATTTCTATTTCAAAGAGAGATTAAATGCTTGTTAAACATGAGTATAGGTGTGATGCTAAAGACTTGGATATTTTTGAAGAAGGAATGGGCTCTATTTATAGGGAAAATAGGGCAATGGATGGTCAAGATTGGATAATCTTAACAAGGGCCAGGATTGAAATTTAATCAATCCATGTTTACAATTCTCACCAATGAAATGGTGACAATTGTCAACATAAGACTGCTTGAGAGAAGATGCAAGAAGCATTAAATGCTTGAGAAGACCTTGTGGTTACCTTAGAAGGTAAGGGTTAAGGTTAGATTAAGGTTATACATTGGATAAAACTTTTACCCAAAGGATAAACTCTTGTGCAAGGGTTAAAGGAATAACCATGGTCAAAGCAATGAATGCTTGATGAGACCCTATGGTTAGATGAGGGTTGAGTTAGAGGTTAAAGTCCCTAACCATGGGTGCAAGTGGATTTAACCATAAATGGTTATGTAGGAGCCATTAATGGTCATGTAAGAGCCATTAGTGGTTTGGAAGACTTTAGAGGTTATGTTGTTGGACACATAAAGCATTAAATGCTTTTCAAAGACTTTGGAGTCTTTGAGAAGTGACTCTAAGTTGCTTAGGAATGTGACAACAATTTGGGGATGAATTAGGTTAATTAGGAAGGGTTTAGAATAATCTAGAAGGGGTTTAGGATTGCAAGTGGGAGATGTAGGAAAATGCAAGTGGGCGGGGAAAATAGAATTTAATTAAAATAAAATAAATTTATTTCAACAAAATACATGCAAGTGGGGGATTTTAAATAAATTAGATTTATTAATTTGGAGTGATCAATTTAATTAAATGTTAATTTAATTAAAAGGAGAGAGAAGGGATTTAATTAAATAAAATGATTTATTCAATTAAATGACATGAAAGGCTTAGGTGAATTTAAATAAATAAATTGAATAATTTATTTAATCAAATAGAGGAATGTGAGTGATTTAATTAAATTAGATTTAACTAAATAGAGGAATGAGACTAAAATGAACATTAAATATTCATTTAGGAATGTGCTCATTTTTATACGTCTATAAGAGGACATGATCTCATTACCACCTTTAGCTTGTCAAAATTCTATTGTTTCACTTTCATCCACTCGAAGGCTCCTTCCTATGTTAGGTTGGTTAAGGGAGTGGTTAGCTATGAAAAACCTTTATAAAAATTTTTTTAGTAACTCTATAGGCCAAGGGGTAGAGGCAAACCCACAACCCACAATCACCTTGATCTTTTCCTAGTCTACTTGCACTCCCTTTACACTGATGATGTGCTCTAAATATGTAATTTATGCCATAAAAACTCCGTATTTAGAATCTTTATCAAAAACAGTCTAGGAATCCAAAAACCCCAACACTTCATATATGTACCTTAGGTGCACTTCCAATGTCTCACTATAAATGATAATGTCATCAAATAAAATGTGGACAAATTTTCTCAAATATTTCACAATCCATACAAGATTAGAATGTTGTAGGCACATTTCAAGCAAAATAAAATGATAAATATTCATAGTGCATATAGTTGCATCTAAAGTTGTCTTATATATATCCTCCTCTCTGATATGGGTTTGATGGTGACCCAATTCAAGGACTATTTTTTAGAAATAGATTACTCCATGGAATTTATTTATTAGCTTATCAATCCTAGGGATTAGGTACCAATTTATTATTGTAGATACTTATTTTGTATTTTGTATTTAATGCACACTCTCATTGTGTTGTGCTTCTTTCTTACCAAGACCACCAAGGAAGAAAAAGGGCTAAATCTAGGTTGAATGTACCTTATTTCTAATAACTCCTTTATTGTGTTTTTCATTGTATTCCTTTTGTTATTTGAGATGAAGGTAAGAGGTAGTGATAATAATCACAAAGCACAATACATCCAAAACCACACTCATGCTTATTAGCCCTCTTTCACTCATTGGAATATGCTTACATAGACCTCTCCAACATGTATGAATCCAAACCCCATGTCCTCTAATACTCCAACACCCTAAGACCTTCCACTAGTCACTCGCCCTAGTACATGCTCAATTAGGACTTCCAATCCCCATTCAAAGCATACAATGAATAAACCCAACACATATACTTCATAGGCATCCCAAGAAGTATTCTCAACATACACAAAATGAGTCTCTACTCCACCAACCAACCAAAGTACAAAGGAAGTCTTACTGTTACACTGTTGTCCTTTTGTGCCAGTCATGTAGGCTTGGGACGATCATGAACATGGCCTTCCTCCCCTCTCCTCAGTTCCTCCAAAAGGATTCTATAACTTTATAGGTTCCACGTACTAACCTTCCCAAAAATCAAACCACTAAACTTTCCATCACACCCTATTTGGCAAACAAGAAATTGTTGTCTCACTAGTTTTGCTAAGACAATCACAGTCACAGTTAATTTAGAACAGCCAAATGTTTGCTTAGTTATTGGTTCTTCAACTTGGTGACCCTTTCCCTTTTCAATGGAGCCCTCACACATTCCTCTTTCCCTTCAATAGACTCCCCAAGAACCATTGATGCATTGACACCACTTCAAACTCCATGAAATCACCGTGTTTCGGACTATGACTCAAAAATCAGTCCCTTGCATTCAACTAGCATGTGCCAAAATTACTCATGAGCCCATGAAAACACCAAAATATGAAAAGGAATGATATTTCATAAGTTCCCACCAGTTTGGGTTGTTTTCCTATGGCTACAAATTATGCATTATATTATTTATAGTCACTATTAACCCTAGGAAGGGTTTTGACAGTGCTTTACAAAAATTGGAATATCTTTTTCAAAACAAAATCAAATTGGATGAAACCAAAGCCACAATAGAGGGGATTCAGTCCTCTTTCATCTCCAGTAGGTAATAAATGCAAATGAATAACAAAATTTAAGGATCCAAGGCCTAGAAGTGACTATCACGTGGAGTAACATAGGAAAAGTGTAGAAAGCTTTAAGATTTTATTGATTTCTCCTTAGTATATGGCAATCCAGCCTTACAATGAATTAGGATAGGAATTTTTATAGGTTTATCAACCTTCCCAATTCTTATAACTACCTTTTAAACTCCACTTAACCATTGGAAACATAAAATTGCCCTTTACAAAGAAAAGTTGCTCATGACAATATTTGTCAATAATGACAACTTTCAACATTTTGTTAAACCATGACCTTAAACACATTGAAATAGGTCCCAAACATACATGAAAGGACCTTTGGAACCAAATTCTACTTTATTATATCAATTTGACCCATTTTGACCCATTTGCACAGTATTGTCCAAATTAATCAGGACCTTCCTAGGACCAACTAGACAACTTGATTACATGAATCATCAAATGACCTTATTACAATGCTATTGGTCTCATTAGACCTTATTGACACAAGAAACCATATAGAATTTAAAATGTTCATATTTGACCCCATATAGGTTATTGGAATCGGGAGGTACACTTGGCTCTCTTGGTGCTCCTGCACCAATGATCATCAAATGAGAACTATTGGCTATCATAATCACTATGCATAACAAGTTTTTGTTAGAGAGATCAATTATTATATTAACAAAGTAATTAATTTACAAGGCTACTTTGATGCATTTTATTCCTACCTCTACGAGGTAGCAACTTTTTGATGTGCACTCTTCTAATTATATGTTAATTCAGGATTCTACTAGATTGAGGTTGTCTAACATGCACATAGATGACTCAAAACACTTTCTTCTTCTCCAAACAATGAACTTGAAAAGTAGCGACTATAATTTGTGATTAAGGAGGAAAAGTTCAAGTCCTTCAAGTGTAAGAAAAGGTTAATTCATCTTATTTCAAAGTGCAGACCTGATCCATTCAAGGTGCGAATTCAAGAGGGAGTTGTAAGCCATCCAACAAGGTAGGTGATTTTAGCTGCAAGTTATCATTTACCCTTTCTTTTCATGTTGATTTCATCAAATCAAGGTGAGTACAATACTATTTTTGATGAGGAGTTAATGAAGATCTGATTGAAGGATACTCTTTTAAAAAAATAGATCTCCTTTTAGATCTGATTGAAGGATTGAGAACTAGTTTCCATTGCATCATTGTAAAGATTATCCTTTTTAGATAGTGAATCTTCTTTAGTTTCCATTTGGTTTCATTCAATTTTATGTAGTACAAATAAAGTTCTCTTGATGTCCAAATCTCTGCAAGGCTCCATGTCAAGAAAGGTACGTGCAAAAGGTGTGGATAAATCATTGTTTTCTAAGTCTCAGTCAGAATGAGACAACAAAGAGGTGGTTTGGAAGGGTTGAATGTAAAGAAAGGGTCTTGGAGGGATATAAAGGGTTTAGAAGGGAGTGATGGGGTTCTACACATTTGTGTCAAGGTTTGAAAACCTTTGAATAAGCCAAAATGTTAGGGTTTTGCTAACTATCCTTAATGACACCTATTTGTAACTGTGAACAGTGCTACCACAACAGGGTACCTTATGTCTTTAGGGTGGATGGGAGGGTGAAGCATGTTGTTTTATTTATGAGAGAGAATGATTGATATGTCTTTGAGTACCCCTGGTTTGATGTGTACCTGTTTGGCATTAGGAGTTGTGTCCAAAAGCCATTAGGAGTCCTAATTGGAGAAGGGCTTGAGGGAGTAAGATTTTGTGAGTTGGTGTGATTCAAGGGTTGGAAGACCTCAAGATATATTTGGACAAGGTGAGAATGCCTAAGGTGATGTATGTCAGTAGTTGTATGGGAATAGGGAATAGGAGTGAGTCTTTCGGGTGTTGAAGAAACTTGAGAGGCTAGTAGCCTAGTGAGGGCTTGAGGTTTGTTCCCTATTGAATATGTGAGTTGGGAGAAATATCTCCCTAATTGATTGATATTGGTGGATTCTTTGCATCACAATGCTCCAATTTTGACCTTACTTAATTCCTTGTTTCTCATTGAAGCTTACACAAATGCTACTGAGGATGTCATGGGAGCCATCTTGTTATAAGATGGTAAAATAGTATGCTACTATTCAAAGGTTTTCTTTTCAACAATGAGGGACTATCTAGCTTATGATAAAACTTTATGCATTAGTCTAGGCGATGAGAAAGTGTATAAAAAATAGTATGAGAAATACTCAAATTATGGGGAATACAAATAGCAAGATAGTATTATTATATATGCGAACATAATTGAATGTGTCTAAGACATGGTTTCTACTTTTGGAGGCACATAACTCCAATGTGGGAATTCATTTTGGTGACGGAAAAATAGTGATTCATTTGCAAAGTTGCAAGAACTTTCAAGGATGCAAGTAGTAGAAAAATCCATTAGAGGATGTGAGTTATGATGCACTTGCAAATCCAAGATGCATAAAAAAGTATATAGAACTAAAGAAAATGACAATAAGTTGTTGAATGAATAGTTCAAAACATGAAGCAAAAAAGAACAAATGAATAGTTTAAACCATGAAGCAAAAAAGAAAGATAGAAGCAGTAGTAATATTATATCACTTGATACCAATTTGAATACTTGGTTCCTCCCCCTATTACTTAAAAGTTAATACTATGCTCTAGATGTCAAAGGAAATTTGGTCATGTACATTGACCACTACAATTTGGAATGCAAAAGAGGGAATGTACCTGACAGTTCGCTACAATTTTAAGAACAAAGAGATTCTATGGCATTGAGAGGTTGCAATTGTAGCCTATGATGGCCATAATCCCTGTTGCAGCAATAACGAGATGTGATGTAATAGTTTTAAAATTTGGATGAACTCAAAGAGTCATTTACAAATACAACCTACCCTTTATAATACCTAGTTGAAAAACTGGATGCAATGCAAGTCCTTGTATCAATAAGTTTTGGTAGATAGTAAAAAACTAGAACAATAAATTCCATATAAAAGTGGTTAGACTTAAAATGATAAGGAAAATTTAAAAATGCTAAAGAAAATGTCAACTAATAAAAAAAATTACAAGGATGAGGCATATTCATAACTTTTGCAGACCTACCATGAATATCAACACTAGAAGCAATTGATACTGTTAGTGTATATACAAGACAATATGGGAGTTCATTATACCCAACAACTTGTGGTGTTGTTTTTCATGTTGGCTCTATTGGAACTTGCAATTAAGATTCAATATACATTATTCAATAAGATTAATTGTGCAACATAATGAAATATTGAAAAGTGTGTTATCTTATTGAGCTTCACTTGGTTTCGAGAATAGTTTAATATTCTCTACTTAATAGGGCCAACCACGTGAAGGTGGAAGCTCATTTGGCCCCTCCCCTCCCCTAACATCACTCTAAATTATCCGTTAACATCTAACATTCATTCATTCTTTCTACCATTAATAAAATATAACATTCATTCATTAATATCACATAACATTCATTAACACATAACATTGATTAACATTAATTAACATGCAACATTCATCAATATTAATTAACACATATCATTCATAACCATTCATTCACACATAATTATATTCATTAACACATAAAAATAAGTCATTATCAAATAAGGTAGATTACAATCATTTGTTTTTTTGTTTTTTCTTTGAAGCGATGTAAAGAATAAGTGGAGCATCGTTTTCTTCATCATTTCCCCCCTCTTCAGTTGTTCTGCCCTCTGCTAATGATCTTGATGTATGCCTAGTCCTATATTGAGGACGAGGACACTGAAGCGAAGGGGGGTCCTTTGCAATAACAAAGAAATGGGTTAAATTCAAAACATTTTTTATTATTGTGACAAGTATTTCATTAATTTAAAGAACATAACCGTGGCGTTCTTTACGTGATGGGGCCACATCATTTTGTCTAGCCTCAACCTCAACATGTTGAACACCCTCTAGATCCTCTGGAGTTGAAATACTAAAGGTTACATTAATGCTGAACACCAATTGCAATTAAATTTGTTTAAAGGAATAACATTGGTCCTCTTTACCTGATTGGGGAACATCATGTTCCTAATGTTGTGTACCCAGATCATGCTCCACTTGGTCACCACCAACTACATGCTCTAAAATATTAACAAAAAAGGTTACATTAATTACTACACTAATTACAATTTAAGATGTTTAATTGTATTAATAATTACATAAATAAATTTAAATAGAAAATGAATACCTCCACTACTGGGATGCACATCCGGACCTTCATGTGCAGGTCGTGTTTCATGATTAGCAGGTTGCATTCCAATGTCATGCACATTGTTATAATTGCATGATTATTTAAAACAAATATAGTCACTTTATGTTGGAGCTCAACATCAATTAGATTATTGGTAAAATATTCAATTTGAAACAATTTTTATTTAGCTTATTTACCTGTGTGACGGATGCACCAGAATCTTGTGTTTGCCCACTCAATTCTTGTAGCCATTCAACCATAGTTGTATAACCTTGCTGGTAGGCAATTCTCTTTTCATCTTCAATATTTCGATACTTATGATTTTTTTGGAGAAAGTGCCTATACTCATCAAACACCTCCTTTCCTAAACTTTTTGAATGATGAGATTTCATCTTTGGACCACAAAATGGACATGCAAATTTTCCCTTTGTTTGAAGACCTACAAGATAATGTATAATTGGATTAAATATGTTAAATTTTTTAATTATAATTATCATGCGCAACTTGAACACTATAACATACCATGAAAATGTGTTAGCCCTGGGGCATATTGTATTGTCCATACAAGCATCAAATGGAATTGAAATTGTCTTTGTCCTATTGGTCTAGAGACGTTATACATAGTGGCACTATTCCATAACTCCAGCAACTCGTCGATAAGAGTCTCAATATATACATTCATATCTTTAACTTGGTACTTACCTAATCGAATGAACAAAAAAATTACATAATTATTATGACCATTTTACTGCAATAATTACAATTAAATGTAGATGACTATTAAATGATTAAATACTTGGAACAATCATTGCCAACATTATGTACTCCCTCTTTATTGACATCCATGGAGGAATGTTATTGTTGATAACAAAAACAAGCCATGCTGAGTAAACAGATCTCAACTCTCCAAATGGATTGACATCGTCCGCTGCCAATGAAAGTCTGAGATTACAAGGTTCTTCTTTAAAGTGTGGCCATTTTTCCTCTATGTCCATAAATGTTGAACCATCCGCAGGCATTCGAATAGTGTCATCTTTACTTCTATTGCGTTCATGGTAATCCATAAATTGTGCCAAGCTAGTGCACTTGAATAATCATATGTGGAATAATGGGAATATAACGAAGAACCTTGCGAGGCACCTTTTTGTTATTTGATCTGTTCGATATCTACTAATATGACATTCAGGGCATTCAGTTTGAAATTCAAGTTGTTTGTGATATATAATATGATCATTGGGACAAGAATCTATTGCTTGATACTCCATTCCAATATCTTTTATAATGGCAGATAATTATTGGTATGAGCAAGGTAGAATATTTGATGGTGGTAACAAAAACTCACCTATCAATCTACAACAAAAAAATATAATTTGTTAATATAAATAATATTAATGGTACATGATTCACCATTTATTAACTATTTATTAACTATAATGATATATATGACATACCTTAACATACATGAGATTGTTATGTTGGATAAACCATTCATAACCTTCAAGTTAACCAACAACAATATAGTAGAGAGAAGAGTTGTCTGGGAGCCTTCGTAAATGGCCTCATATGCCTTCTCAAGTAGAGGTAAATCATGAACAACATCAAGGTCATCTTCATCATCATGATCAGCTACGCCAGTACTAAATGTGTCACGAATCAATATATTTGTACCATAATCTTCAATTGTGTTTTGTGGCTCATGATCGTCATCTTCCATGGGATCATTATCTTCAGCTTCAATATTCACACCTCCATGTTCCTCCACTTCAAAAACCATATTCTCTGGGTTGTGTTGATCCATATCATGTGCTCTGGGGTGATCAACCTATATAAAAATGATAAACATAAATAAACCATGATCATGATCTCATCATCAAGTGATTTTTTATGTATATAAATTGTTAAAACAATATAATGAAAAACTTACCAATGGATGATAATCATGTCCCCCTT
This sequence comes from Cryptomeria japonica, assembly GCF_030272615.1. Taxonomy (NCBI): domain Eukaryota; kingdom Viridiplantae; phylum Streptophyta; class Pinopsida; order Cupressales; family Cupressaceae; genus Cryptomeria; species Cryptomeria japonica. The sequence goes on from NC_081406.1 coordinate 266,963,327, forward strand.
CAATGTGACCATGTAGCCTACAATGTTTCTTAGCTATTTTGATTAGAAGTCTTCTAGTATTTAACCCCTTACAAATTTTTCAAGGACAATAAAATTTTCCATCACCTTTTCTTTTCAAGTTAGACCACAATATAGCAATTGTCTCCTTATTTTGTTGTTTGTTGATATTGTCTGACATGGTCTTTCTTCGCAGGCGAAAAAATTGGGCTATAGAACTAGTTATATAGAAGTTGAAATGTTAGTTATGAAATCACGTTTCAGTATAATATACCAAATTAAATTACTTGAACATAGAAATAATGCAAATTGAACCAAAAGCATTTAACTCTTCTTTTTCATCTCAAAATATATCTAATGGCTTTGTGGTGATTTAGAGTAGGTGATATGCTAATGGCTTCGTGGTATGCAATCCTTGTATCATATCTTAAGTTGACTAATGTCTAATTGGGGTAATCCATGAGTGTCTAATGTGAATTCACTATCAATTTTGTGAAGTCCTCGAGAGTATGGTAAAAGGAAAGTAACTATCCATTCCCATGCCCATGCATACTTAAATGACTAATTCTGCTCTTGTGTATCCTAAACATTGGAGAGACCTTATTTGACTTTCCTAATCAATGTGGTTGCTGTCCTAATATGAAATACTGAGTTCTACCCTTTCCTCTGCATCAAACTTCTCACATCATGTTCCTTCAATAAAACACACTATTCCCAATCTTTCTCAATACCCTCAATGGAGGGGCATGTATAATGGTTTCAACATACAAAGTCAATGATCATATAGTCCATTCTTCTAGACACCCTTGGATACATTACTTGGCTTCTAGGCTTGGGAAAACTAATATGAATTGAGCCAACACCATGAGGATAGGGTCAAGTATCATGGCAACTGATCACAATACGTGAAGACGGGGTTCACACCTAAGTGTTGGCTCTCAACAATGCCACACTTCCAAAATTGTCAGTCTTAAGACTTATCCTATTGGGTCAACACTCATTGATGGCCACAAGGCCAAATCAATGTATCTAGGCTTCAAACTCCTTACTCTAGGCTTGAAGGACCCTACACAAAGTCTATGAACACCCACTTGGTATTACAATAGAAAGAGCCTTCCTCTAGAACTTTGTTTGCAACACACACATAATTGGTAATCATTGTTATGATGGATGGTCTATTAGGATAGTAAATAAAATGATTATTCTTTTTCCACCCTTTGAAATTACAACAAGGTATTTGACTTGGCAGGGTCCCCACACATCACTTCAACACCAAACATTAGGAAATTCAACCTTTTGCCTTTTCAATGCATTTATTTTTTGTCTTTCACTGGTTTTCTTAGTCTTACAAATAGGGATATCAGACCTTTCATGACATCATCACACACACAAACTTCCCCATATGTCCCTGTAAGTCTAGGATATTAAATACATTTCACCTAGCACTATCTGGTACATATTCTTGTGTCCTATCCATATAGGATGTTTGCACACCGCATTATCATCCTTGACTCACATGTATGATGCAGAGGCAGGGGCATGTATAATGGTTTCAACATACAAATTCAATGATCATACAGTCCATTCTTCTAGACACCCTTGGATACATTACTTGGCCTCCAGGCTTGGGAAAACTAATATGAATTGATCCAACACCATGAGGATAGGGTCAAGTATCATGGCAACTGACCATAATTTGTGAAGAAAGGGTTCGCACTCATTTATGGCCATGACAAGGCCAAATCAATGTATCTAGGCTTCAAACTCCTTACTCTAGGCTTGGAGGACCCTACACAGGGTCTATTAATTTTACCATTATAATTATTTTTTAATGGATGAGGATCTATATTATCATTTCCAAAATAGTGTTATGCATATTCACAAAAAGAAAGGTAAGTGGAAAAAGTCACATCCCAAAGTCCAAACAAGGCAATAGCTCAAAACAAAAACAATTATAACAAGAGAAATAAGAGGAGGAGGTTAACCCTAGTCATTTGTTTTTCTCTTTATCTACAATTTCTTATTTTTCATATGTCACTTGAAACTACACTTCCATGACCCTATTGCAGACAATAGGAATAATTTTGTAAAATTATCAGTAGCCCTATCTTTTCACCCAACTATAGTGAAAGTCCCAAATCATCTTTGGTGGTTTCTTAGTGAGAATACAAATGTGTCTCATGTAGCATAGGAGCTCATTTTCTATGTGAATGTGAGGCCCTACCCCGACCCATCCTATCTCTTCAGTTATTTTCATTTTGGAACTATTTTGGATGCTAGTTTTGACACATTATGGATAGAGAACTTTACATGGTCCCACGATTTTGGTAACATGGATATACATGGATATATATGGATGCTTCATTTCTATGCCTTGTGGATTATAGAATATTATATGATTCTAGATTAGGGTAATATTGTGATGATGCAGGTTATTATCTGAATTTCAGGATTTGTTATAATGTTAGAAAAATGTTCGCATATCTTGTAGATGGATCAAATTTTGAGGATTATGATGAAATTGCTTTGATTTGTGACAAATCGTATTTTATAATGTCAAGTCCTTGCAGAATGAATGTATTGTATTTTGATTTTGTGTTATATATTATATGAGGCTATTTGGGAAGTACTAATGTTTAAATTGAGATGTGCAGGAAATTATCCATGTGACCATGGAAATATTAGGGAGAATCAAGCCTAGGCCTATGTGCGTTAGTAAAACCAGGGGTTGTCTATTTGGAGAGACAACACCCCGTATGTATTGTATTTTATTCGTAAATGTAAAATGTTGCATGAGTGTGAATTGTAATTATTGAATTGTTTAAATTGTTTTAGGGACAATTGCCATGTATGTAATTGTGATGTGGAATTATGTTGAAGTGTCACTTGACACCTATGTAGTATGTTGTGTTGGCAAATTGTCTTGTCACCTTTTTGGAAAGTTTTATTTTTGTTAATTGTTATATCTCCTAATTATCCTTGAAGGAACCAAGAAATCTAGGTTAGTGAGCCACAAGGAAGGTCAACTCAGAGTTGACCCGTAGGTTAACTTCAGGTGGACTTTCTGAAGGTCAAATCAACTCCTAGAGTCAATTTTAGAGCTTTTCTATTAGGCCTCATGGGGTACCTATGGGTGAAGGCCAAAATTGGCCATGTGTCTTTCCCTTAGGACTTGTTTAACCACCCAAAAAAGTGGTTTTCCCAAGATGGACGAATTCCATCTATAGGAGTGCCATCCTTGGTAGGATAACCTTCTTGGAGATAGTAATCCCTCTTCCCCATTTCATTTTCCTTCTCTAGACACCTAGGTTAGGGAGTGTGTAAGACCTAGGGAAGACCAACCCAATGGGGGATCTCTCACTCTATCCAAGAGGTTGGAAGGAGTGAGAGAGGCCTTCTTAGGCTAAGAATGGAAGCTTAGTGAGCTAATCACCCACTCTCCATCCTTGGAGATTTTTGGAAAAACTTGGGAGGAAAAACCAGTTTTAGGAATAGAGGAATTTGGGGGCCAAAGAATTGCAGAAAGTTGTGTGGATTGGGCAGCTCATCTCCAACTAAATTTAGCATACCTATTGGCAGGATAAGGTTGGTTTTTATCTCCTCTTGTTTATGTTGTTTATGTTAGTTATGTTGTTTTTTTGAAGGAAAGAAATGCTTGTAAAGAAAGTGTTTATTTAAATTGTTGTTGAAGAAAATAATGTGTAGTTTCATTCTATGTTTGTTTTTTGTTTGTAATCTTGTTTTTTGGGAGTGTCCAAGATCTCTTACTCTTGGGAGAGTAGGATGATCTTGGGGTGGAAGAAGCATGACAGCCTTGGGTGAGAGGCTCTCCTTAAGGAGAGTGGTCTCAAGGGTGTCCTTTGTGACCCTTGCTGCATAGCCTTGTGTATGCATTTGGGGGTCATAAGGGTAGAGAATATGGCTTTGAGCCTTTGGGGGACATAAGGTATGTGGGATGAATCTGTTGTGTATTTTGTGTTGCCATGAGGTGGCTTGAGTTATATTTTGGCTGCAGTCTCCCCAATGGTACTTGGTCCACTTCCACCCATAGATTGATCATCACAAAGTGTGGTGAAAGTGTAGCTTGGGATGGGAAGGTGTATGTTTGTGTGTTTGCCCTATTGTTGTGTTGTATTGCTTGGTTGTAACCCCGTCTAGGTCTTGATTCTCCTAGCTCAGGGGTGGCTTCTGGTAAGCCTAGGCTGGGAGGTGAGCATCCCATGGTCACAGTCCTAAATTTTACTTGTAGGTGGCTTGGGAAAAAGACTAGGAGTTGCAGATTGTTGTGTTGCAGACTTTTATTTAGATTTCTGATTTCTATGTAAAAGCAGAAAAGCAAAAAGAAAATGTTATTTTTATGATTGGTAGCAAAAAAAATATATGTAAATAGAGAATTTTAGGTTGTTTTTCTATTATCCTCTGCACAAAGATTAGGAATGAAAAGGCTGATAGTCTATTTACCCATTTTATATATGGGTCATTGTAAATTTAAAATCTGGAAAGCAATGTAATTTTTATTTATATTATGATATCTAATGTGTTGTTGTAGACTACATCTAAACCTAGTTTGTTCACTTGCTTATTTACTGCAGTATTAAAAAAAAAAAGAAAAAAAAAGAGAGAACTAGTATTGTTTTATTTCTTCATTATTTACTTGCATAGTTTAGAATACTGTCTGTAAAAAAAAGAGAACTAGTGTTGTTTTATTTCTGTAGAAAGTAGGATGTTTGACTATTAAATAAAAGAAAAAAAAGACCTATTCTAAATGCTGTTAGAAGACTAAAAACAGAATGTAAATGGTTAAAATCTTAAATCAATATAAGGGTTTTTAGCCCTATTACTTCAACATTTAGTCATATATATATATCTATAGGTATATAAGTATATATATTGAAAATATATACCTATATATATATATAATTATATATATATATAAGTTCTTGTATGTGCATACCCCTGTAACAATGAAATAAAAGATATATATTCTGAATCTTGTGCATCCTTGTTACTAAACATATAAAAGTATTGCAGAATAAACTTCTTAATCATATATATATATATATATATATATATATATATATATATATATATTTCTGTATCAGAAAAACATACTCTGTGGATGCCTGTAGAAAAAAAAAGATATTGCATATTTATATGAGATACTGTGCACCGTGTATATATATATATATTTGGTATTAAAAAAAAAATCGCATCATATAACATTTGAAAACCCATGAAATAACAAAATGGTTTTTAAAAAAAAATGGGGGGGGGAAACGCGGGCCACTGTGTGTAACACAGTGGATGACCACGGCCGAGCCACTGTGCTACACACAGTGGGCAGCGCCGAAGGGCACCGCACAGTGTGTAACACAGTGGAGTGGTCGCGGCTGCCACTATGCTACGCACAGTGAACGACGCCTGCCACTGTGCTACGCACAGTGAACGACACCCGCCACTGTGCTACGCACAGTGAACGGCGCCTGCCACTGTGTGTATACACAGTGGGCGGCGGCTATGCCATCCGCCACTGTGTGTACACACAGTGGGCGGCACTGCTGCCACTGTGTGTATGCACAGCGACGCCCAGAACCTCTCCCCACTTCCTCCGCCTCTTCCCACGTGAAACCCTCTTCGCCTCCGCACCTGCAATCACACCCTAAACCAAAAAAAAAGAAACAAAAACAAAGAAAAGGGTAATATAAACCCTAACCCATTTCGGGTTAGGGTATTAAATGATAAAAAAATAAAACAAGGAGTAATATATAGAAAAGCAACCCTAACCCAATTTTGGGTTAGGGTTAGCATTTTAGGAGTATATATATAATTTATAATGAGGGTTAGTATTTAAGAATTTATATATATGATTTTATATATATATATATAAGAAATTTAAATTGGAATTTTAAACTTTGATGTTAATATATATACATTTGGGGTTAATTTAATAATGAAATTATTATATGTCCATTTAAATTGGAATTTTAAACTTTGATGTTAATATATATATATTCGGGGTTAATTTAATAATGGAATTATTATATGTCCTTTTATTCTTTAGGGGATTAAAATTTTAAAATTAAAGGGATTTAAAAAACAAAGGGGTTATTATAGTTGGATGCACCATGCATTAAGTCCATCAATATATTTAATTAATCAATAGACTTTCCCCCATACATTTGGACGTTAGGAAAATTTAATAGGAGGAATTTGTAAATTTATGAACCTTAAGCCCTTGAGACCGATTTTTGGTCGGATTGAAATTTAATTGACAAAATCAAGGGATTTAGGGAAAATTAGAATTGGCCTTAGCTTATTGTCGGTTTTAGTGGGCAAATGACATTATAGTAATTCGAACCCTCATCGGTTGGATGTATATAATAATTTCGCATGTGCATCAATTAATTAATAGCATTATCCTTATATGGATTGGGAATGATTTAATACAATAAGATAATCAATTATCCCCTGATTTAATTAGCGACAACTTGTCTTAAGTAATTTGAGCTAGCTAACTAATCCGCGATGCTAATTAATCCCCTCCCAACAAGTCGCTCGCTCGAGTTGGTTAATTTACCCAACCTTAGAAGTAAGTTTATTTACATCCTAGATAAGGCAAAAAAAATTAATAAAGTTATTATGTTATTAGGATATATTGCGAGTTCTTGACGTCAAAATTTTTTTTTTGTTGTTCCGTTTTTTTTGTGCCCTAAAGTTTGGGCACGACAGTGAAAATCAAGAACCTACCACCTAACTATGAATTTTTGGTATATGTCAAAGAATTGAAGATCTCTAACATTAAGCTAAGGTCATTCTAATGTCTCATGCTTGCAAGAACCAAGTGTTGTTATCAAAGTTGTGGATGAAAGATAAGTCAAGCATATATCTCTTTGTTATATTTTAGGTACTTACCCACTATGTTATAAAACATCTTGTTATGGTAAATAGAAAAAGTTTCAGGTGACACTATGTTAGAAATAGCTCACCATTGTATGTATATGGAGCACCTTTGATGGTCATTTTGCAACTCACCTTGAGTCTACATGAGCTGCAAAATCTTGTGATAAGTATGGATGATTGTCTCCTTCCAATATGTAGTCCTTTCATTTTATGCAGACCTAAACAATAGCATAAATCCCTGTCGTATTTTAGGTGCCTACACACTATGTTAGAAAATGTCTCACTATGGTAGGCAACTAGATGCTAATGTTAGCCAAGATTTCTCCCCATACATGGTCTAAGGCATCTATTTTGATCTCAAAAGATTGCTACAAAATAGACAAAACAAAGAGTGGTACTAAACAAAACTTCTATTTCAATTGAGTGAATGCTTGTTGTTGTGGCCCTATTTATATGAACTTTTCTTAGTCCCCCCTTTTGTTGCATGTTTAGAGAAAATGCAATGTGAATAAATGTGAGCAAAAACCTAATGTGGAATATGGTTAGCCCCAAGAAACTCAAGAGTTTTATGAGAATCATAGGAACAATATATTCTTTATAGATCAAGATCTTCTCTAGGTCAAGATGTACACCATCTTCATCAACAATGTACTTGAAGTACTAGATCCTATCCATGCTAAAATATTATTTCTCTATATTTCCATAAAGCTTAACTTGATGCAAGTTGGAAATAACTTGTCACATGTTATTCCCAAATCTTTTTGAACATAAGAATGTCATCCAAGTAGACAACCACAAACATCCTATGAAGAATCTAGGTACATCATTCATCATCCAAATGAATATTGTTGGTGCAGTGATTATGCCAAAGGGCATCAATAACCACTCAAACAAGCCCTTCTTGGACTCAAAGAAAGTCTTCCAAATGTTAATTAGCTCAAAAAGGAATTGATGGTTCCCCGATTTGAAATTAATCTTGTTGAAAAATTCATCTCCTCAGAGCTGGTTCAAGAGGTCAACAATTTGAGGGATCCAAAAAATTGTTCTTGATAGTGGTCTTGATTATGACCCAATAGTCGATTTGAATCACCATGTCCCATCTTCATCTTGGAAAGTACAAAATGGGCTTCCACAAAGAAAAAGTAGTTGGTCAATATGACCCTTTTGAATCAACTTCTCAAGTTGTTGTTAAGCATTGATGTAGTCAAATACAAATTTTCTCTCATAGTTGCCACAAAATTTACTTTTCTTCATTTGTATCTTTTATAAAAATATTCCTTGATGACCTCCATGAAACCACCCAAACTGAAATTCACCTCCATCACTAAATCAAGTGGAGTTCCTTCAACTCATCCTTGGCTAGAAAAATAGCAGTCCAACATTGTTGAACTAGAATTCTAATTTAAGTAGGGCATACATAATTTTCTCTAATCTAAGAAATTACAAGGAAATACATCTCCAATATAGAAATATAATCATCAACAACATCTACATCAATTTTCCCATCAAACTTAGGGATATCAGAACTTACCTAGGCTCTAAAGGGAGTCCAATTTCCAAATGAACTTTCCAATGGGGCCCACTACTTATTTTGGAACTACTTCGGAGCATCAACACAAATCGGTTCATCATCCTTGATCTTTGTTTTCCTCAAGCCACCTAGATCAACAACTTGAAGGAATTAGAGGAGTTAGTAGCTAGTTCTTCAATATCATTAAATCTCATCTTTAATTAAAATATCCAATATCTAAGTACATTTGATGGTACATGCAAGAGCAACTAGGTTGTGATAGCACTTATCTAAATTAGGCTAGTAATTTTGGGAACAATACACTAGTTGAGAAATTTATTGTACCAAAACTAAAAATTGAACAAAATAAAATACAAAATTGATAAGTACAATATAGCTGAACAAAATGATCTTTATTTTGATTGAGTGTGTTTACAAAATGGGTAAACTTTGTAGTATAGATGAATGCCTTCTATTCTTGTGACATGATTCAAATTCAGCCACTATATAGCTTTCAAAAAAAGGAAAACTTACTAAAAGTAGTATATTAGGGATCTTGGTGGAACCAAAGAATCAGACCACCTAGTACTAACTAGTGTCCTTGGAAGTTGAAATGAGCATTCAAATAAGGACAAACCTAATGGAAAACTGAAAATGTTTGTTGGAAAATTATTTATTTGGCACCCTCATTTGTCAAGGCCATAACTCTTGTCTATAACTGCCATTAAGATGACTTGAGATTTTTTCTACATTGCAACATCATTTCCACTTTAAGCTATCTCTAGAATAGTTCTACTAATGATTGTGGATTATTTTGGCTAGAAAGAATTAAAAGAAAATCCAAATTAGCATGAAACCAATAGATAATGTCTATAGAATGATCAATAGATCTTTGACTGAGACAAATGCCTTGGTGAATCCTATGATAAGTAGGGTCCCTCTCCATAGCAATGTGGATATTCTCAATAATTGATTGAATCTCTTGAGCTTGGTGAATAAGACACTAGTGGTACAAAAGAAAGAATAGGGTCAAGTGAATTCCTTCTCCAATGGATAATTTAATTTTAACATTTGATGGCACATCTAAGAGGGTTGTTAATTGTATTTTAAGCTCAATGTCTCAAGGGAAGGAGAACATATGTAACCTAGAATTGCTCCTTTGTCCAATTATTTTATGCATTTGTAACCTTGAATGATGCTTTGCACTATTTTTCTACACTTTTGTACAATCTAGTTGTGCTTTTGTTCAATATGATTCTTTTTTAGAAAACTTCCAAATCAGACACATAATCATGACTTCACACCTATAAAATAGGAAACTTTTGGACAAACTAGACTTGAAACGACACTTGGAAACAAACTTCAAACTTGCAAACTTGCAAACTTGAAATTTATACTTGATGACCACACAATTAGAACATAAGAAAAACTTGGAGGTAAGTCAAGAGGAATTTAAGTGTGGAATTCCTTCACATTTACTATCTCTAGAGGAATCTCAAAATATTTTGTTTTCATCTTCAAAGGTGCTGATAAAAGATCTTCATCAAGTTTCTATATTGGAAGGCATATATGAATTTGTACAATATACTAAAGGGATGCAAGTAATTAAAATGGTCCTTGATTCAAATCCTAATTATTATCTTCAATCTCTACTTACCAAGGGTGACAAGTTACCTCTAGTTTTACTCTCCCTATCCACAAGGAACAAGATCTCATATATTTTAGTACGTCTAGCCAAACAAATTTAGTTAGTGTGTCAATCCCAAGCATACCATTGTTTTACATATTGACTCTGCAATATAACACCTCATTTCAATGACAATCATATAGAGAAACACATGATCAATTTTATGAGCCTATTTTAATGACTCTTTTATTTAGCTTGATAGAATTTTATACTGTAAAACCATGATACTTTCTAACTGATAAGACTATTTTATAAGTACTAAAGTATGCCATCTTATGAATTATAGATAGTATACATTTGCATAGTTATGTGTGAAAATGTGTTGTAATTTTATGGTTATTATTATGAAGAGTGTTTTTGTGTACTAATATGTTATTGTAGAAAAAATAGTTGAAACTCCCTTTGTGGGTTGCTTGTTGTTGTTTGAGTAGAGCCAACAACAATTCCTACAGTCAACCCAATGATCTCTTAACTATATTTCTTTGTGATCTTATATGGTTTGTCTAGGTATAGGAATTTATCATGTAGGCGGCTTAGAAACAGGTGGACTCACTCATATTCTTGGGTGAAGTTCAAGAAATACTTAAAGACATCAAGCTTCTTCTCTGCAACCCTTGCATATTCTTGTTTATACTAATTATTTCTCTTCAAGAGCTCTCCTCAGAGTGGCTCAAAGATATTGTGGTTGATTTCCTGCAATGGTGCATGTATATATCTCTCAATATTTTTGTGTAGATCACATGTCCTGAGACCTTCGAAAAATATTCACCTTGGTCTGTTTGTAGGGCTTTGTTAGGAAATTTGGAAAATATAAGTTATGACATTCGATGTTAGCTACACACTCAAGATCTCAATCTCTTATACCATTTGATGCAAGCACATAAATATTCCTCTACCTAACTTAGAAACTAAATAATAGTTAGCACAAATGTATAGATTCTTTGCACACAAATTGAATTGACATAAAGATTACAACAAAATATTTATTCAAATATGCAATTAACAATCTCCATGCACATCAATCCTCTCTACAATACCTCTATCTCTCTTGGCCAATCTTGGTCGATGCCCACACACCTCCACATCCTTGTTCGATACTTCTTATTTTGTATCTTCTCCAATTTGATACCCTTTCATGTTTTGAATTACAATATTCCTCTAGTGGTTCATTTCACCTTCGATGCCTTTTCAGTTGCTTTTTGTCTTCACATTTAATGTCTCTCCCTAGCATTTCAATTTTTTAGATAGTTATTGATTTGATCAAACACATGGCAATTATATTTATGGTAGAGTTTCAAAAGCCTTTACGCTTTGATGGATATCATACCCTACTCTATGTCTCAACCTTGCATCTTTTCTATTCTTGTTTCTTGCATAGCCTGTCTCTATATTGTGCTACACACCATCTCTATAGCCTTCCAAAGTAGTGTTACGTTTGTTCATTGCTACTTTTACTAAACTCTATAAACTGCAATCTTATTTATTTTTAATCAATGCTTTCCTATATTGCTTGATCTGCCATCTTATTAGAAATCTCCTCTCTATTATGCTTTGATGGATGTCGCATCCTATTACAAACCTCACATTTTGGCACTCGCATAAAGGATACTAGCAAAGGTTGTGGAACATGGCTTTTACATCTACCAATTTTCATTCCATCTTGTGCATATGGATTTTACATGTAGAAGAAATACATTTGATAAATAGGCTATATGGTGGATGATAAGTGGAGGATGTAAGTACTAAAGGTGTGGCACTAGTGGCTTTGGTACATGAAGGTGACTAGAGGTTGTGGAAGGAGAAATGGTGGAAGTTGGATCTATGGTAGAGGTGAGAGTAGATGTTATTCATGCATGAAAATGTTAAGCTAATACTCATAAAATAGTTAGGAATCCAACTTAAGGCCTTCTATTTGTTAATAAATTTCTCTACCATTGAGTTACTACCCCCTTTCTTACCATTCCATTGTTGGCTTGAGTGTAGATTATTTTCAACACCCATTATAAGAAACATTATAGGTTCTTGGGGATCCTAACCTAACCTAGCTTTGATAACATTTTGAGCTACTACTCATGGACTAGTTAGGTTTCCAATCTATGACCTTCTATTTGTTGTTAGAATGTGATCTATGACTAAGCTTCTATCCCCTTTCTTGCTAGTCCATTTTGGTCCAAGTGTTTCTTATTTCAAAAAATTAAAACCATTTGTAAAATTTTGGGTCATGTAGATTACTTTTAAATATACCATGAAACATATCTACTAGTTGTGAAGGATTTTCTACATTAGCCAAAGTGGCCAAATCAAGAATATGTCCACCTAATACTCTATCAAAAAATTATATAAATACTAAGTTAATAATTTTTAATATTGTTTTAATTTTTTATATATCTTTTAATTTATAAATTTAATGAACAATAACATCAATTTACCACTTTCTTTTAAATGATGAATGTGAAAAATATATTGTTGACTCATTAAATCCCCAAGATTGGACCCCATGGCAAGGGTCTATTTCAATGAGGTTCTTCGAAATGAACCTAACAAGAAATCTACATGATAAATTATCCTTATGTGATGCTTATGTTTACTTGCCACAAACAACTTATTTCTCTTAACCTTTTTTCCTCACAGTAATCATTCCATCTACTCATTTAGGCCTGCATTTTTTGTTCTTATATTTATGAACAACGAGCCTTTCATCTACTTACTACAATTTTATACACTACAAACAACTCATCCATGTACATTAATTATACTTTAAGATTACATTATTGATCTCCTCATAAAAATACTAATACCTTTCTCATGAGCTCAAACAAATTTAGTACTCAATACACCTCATGCTTGCATGTTATGGGTAAAAAGATGGCAACAACCTTATTTTAGAGCAATTCTAAAAATATTTAGCATAAAAATGAGCTGTTGGGATGTGAAGGACTAGGAAGAAATCCCAATAATTCTAGAGTATCCATACATATCATTGTTTCTAAAGGAGCCTCTAAAGAAACTAGACATGTAGTTTTAAGATATTGATAGCAAGTTGACTTGCATGTTTAAAAAAGAGTAAAAGACACTGCTATTCCAAAGAAAACCATATGAATTATAGAATGACAAAATGTTTAGGGACCATGATAACAACCACCATGGAGTGGAATTTTAGGGTGGTTGTTGCTATGGCAGCTTGTGCAATGGTTGTTGCATAGATTGCGACAATCATAAGACTTATGTGGTGGAGACCTAGAAAAATACAGATGCATTAATATAATTTCCTAGTTTATTCTGATTGTAGTTTAGTTGCCTCCATGGTTAAAAATTAGTTGGGATACTTGTCAACCTCCTCCATCAAGTGTGCCCTCTTCTCCTCTTCCCTCTTATGGACTCATGATCACGCACAGCCCGATCTCCTCTAGCAATATCTCCATCCAATCTTCCCCTCTTTCATTGATTTCAATCCACTATATTGGTGGAGGCATCTATTAAGGTGGGTGCATCAAAGGAAGCCATGACAGGTGGATGTAGCTAGATTGAGCGAATTGGGAACCAAGGTTTGTATATTCAAGATAGAAAGCTTAAGGCATACAAAGATTTAATTTAAAATAAAAATTCATATGCAAAAGAGCCTAACCTTTTAGGAGATCACACACAAGGTTTCTAGAGGTCGATGAAGCTTGCACATAGAGTTGCCAGAGGTTGATGAAGCTTGCACGAGATTGATTGAGAAAATGAATTGCACTCTTTTTTTTTTTTTTAAGTAATGCCCGTGGTCGTTAGAATTTTGATGAACGTGGGCACTTTTTTTTTTCAAAAAAAAAACAAATTAAATTACTAATGCCTTCTCTGTCGAAACCAAAAGTGAAATTATTGTCGGAATTCTGATGAATTCAAGCATTTTTAAAAAAAAAAATCAAATTTGGTCACAATATACCTTCTCCATCAGAAACCTCCATCAAAATTTTTGGCCAAATGTATTAGTGGGTGAGTATCCACACCATAATTCATAGGGAGTTTTATTTGTCCCTTTCTTCACCTGTATCTGGTTCAAGGTATACACAACAATGCTTACTGCTTCTCTCCAAAAGATATGTGGAATATCCTTCTATATCATCAGAGCATTGCACAATCAATCAGATTTTTGTTTCTTCTTCCAGCAACCCCATTCTGCTGAGGTGTTCTGGGTGCAGACATCTGTCTCATAATCCCCTATTCTTCACAGTAATTTATGAACTCTTGAGAGGTGAACTCTCCTCCTCTATCTGATCTCAAACATCAAACATTTCAAACTCTTACTGGTTCCTCTCTCCACTTGAGCCTTGAAGAATTTGAACATGTGAAAGGCTTCAAACTTCTCTTTCAAGAATACAGGCCACATCATTCTTGAGAAGTCATCTATAAACAACATGAAATACTGGTCCCCATAGAAACTCTTGGTCCTCATAGGACCACACAAGTCTATATGAACTAAGTCCAACACATTCTCAGATGAATAAGATTTGCTGCTGAAACTAGATCCAGTCAACTCTCCTAGTTGGCATTCTTTACACATAGCATTTTTAGGTTTCATAATATCAGGCATACCTCTGACAGACTTCATTTTACTGCCTTTTGCTATGCTATCAAAATTGACATGACACAGTCTTTTGTGCCACAACCAACTATCTTCTACCTTTGCCATTAGACAACTACCTACAATGGTGTCTAGGTAAAACAAATTACCTCTAGTTTGTTTATCGGTAGCAATCAGACTTCTTGATTTATCATTTATTTTGCATATTCCTTTATTGAATTTTAACCAGTAACCCTTATTGTTAAGTTGTGCAACACTCAACAAACTATACTTTAGCCCTTCTACCCAATAAACATCATCACAATTGGTTTTATTATTTAGGGCTGTAGATCTATTACCTTTTACTACACAAGGAGCATTATTGTCAAATCTTACCAATCCTCCATCACAATCTCCCATGCTGAGGAATTTATTTCTGTCACCGGTCATGTGGTGAGTGCAACCACTGTCAATTACCTAGTCTCCACACTGGTCTGAACTAGAGATTAGTGCCATATCACTTTCCTTGGTGTTATCTCCCTTTACCACTACAAATGTAATTCCATCTCCATCAGATCCTTCTAATTCTTCATCGGTATCTCCTTCTACAAGATAACACTCCTTCTTGTTCTTGTCTTTGTAGCTTCTAAAGTTATCCTTCCTATCATTATCAGGACATCTGGATGCAATATGACCTATTCTATTGCAAGAGAAACACTTCAAGGGGAGCTTACCTTTATACTTTCCTTTTCCTCTTGGCAACCTTCTTGCTAATAGAGCTTCTATCTCATCTTGTTCCTGTTCTTTAGATAACAGGTTGTCACATTCATGAGAATGACCAGTTCTTGTAGTAGAACTATTTTTGGTTTCTTGTCTTCTCCTTGTTGGTGCAGGTAGCATGGAAGCTTTGAAGGCAACATCAATCTTTGGCATACTGTTATCATAGTTGCTTAGTTCAAAGGCAGATAACTTACCGATCAGTGAGTCTAGTGAAACACTAACTATTCCCAAGGATCTGAGATCCTGAATTGCAGAAACCCTTATGGCATATTGTGGTAGCAAGGTTCACAATATTTTTCTGACCACATCATCTTCTTAAATCTTTCCTCCAGCAATTTTGATGGAATTTACCACATCCTTTATTCTTTTTCTATACTGTTCTATGTTTTCTCCTTCTTACATCCTCATCTCATCAAATTTGCCTCTTAATTTGTCCACCTTAGCCTTTTATACATGAGGATCTCCTCCATAAATAGTCTTAAGCTTATTCCACATCTCATAGGCTATTTTTCAGATCTTGAACCTTAGCATACTCATTATTAGATAGAGTGCTAGCAATCAGATCCATAGTTGTAGTGTTTTCTTGCCTTTCTTTGATTTGATCTGTAGTGAGAACCCCTATAGGTTCATTGTACTCTATGACTACATGATTCCAGTATTGATCTACTAGCGTTCTTAGGTAGAGCTTCATTCTACCACACCATAAAGTGTAATTATCCTTAGAGAACTTAGGGCCCTCCTTTCACATAATCTTGGATCTTTCCTTAAGTTGTTAAGCTCTTCTGAATCTAAGGACCAAGTCTCTGATACCAATTGTTAGTCCCAACCGGTGCTGAGAGGGGAGGGGTGAATCAACACTTTACCTGTTATACCAGATTTAACCTTAATCAAGTTTTCTATTCAAACTTAATATGTATCAGAATAAGTAGCATTAATAAACTATATGCACACACATAACCATTCACACAAGAACACAAAGATTTAACTCGTGGAAACCCAAATGGGAGAAAACCACAGTGTGAGTAGAAACTCACAAAATTTGCACTCTTTTGGAGTATGCTCGGTGAGGATTCATCCCTGTTAGGAGATTACAAAGACACTATTAGATGCCACCCGGTTAAGGGATTTTCTTTAAGGCATGTTAGAACCTTTACCCTGTTAGAGGTAGCCTTGTTAAAGAACTTAGGATCATCATTTAAGATGTCACATACAAAGGAACCTGTTAAAGTCCACCCGGTTAAGGGATTTTGAGTTGCAAAGGTTAGAAAGCAACAAGAAGTTGATCTATTGGAATAGCTACTGATAGCTTGATTATATCTAAATGAAGCTCTTCAGTTTGACCATTGGTTTCACTTTCTCTGCACTCTACCTGTATTATGCATCACACTTTATCTTCACTCTTTCGGTGCTCTACATTCTATCTCTTCTCTTCACACTATCTAAGCTCTGCACACTCTCTTCACCATTTTTTTATTCACTTAGTAGTTCTACATCGGTTGTGTCTGCTCTACACTACAACGGTTCTCTACTCATACCCTCGACTCTGCACTCTGCCGATCTACTTCACACACACTCAACTCTGCTAAATCATTTAGCACTTCCTCACTCTTCACTCTGCATGTTGGATCACCTCTCCTCAGAATTGCACTTTGTAATTTTTATGATCAATCATTTTGGTTTTCGTCAGAAACCTTTATACCATATTTCCCCAACACATACCTGTTGATTCCTCAATTAGTTTATACCTAACACTCAGTAGATTTAAATTCAAATATTTACAAATCTTCCTCTGCACATCGTGCAACAATTCCACCAACTACTCATTCAAATCTGCCACTTCATCCCCCAAAAATAGAGACTTATGGGTTGAGTTCAGTCTTTTAAATGCGAACCAAAAAATCTGCAAGAAATCATGGCTTAACTGTATGATGATTGAGGTTGACTTCACCAACCTTCAGTTTGGCATTATCATAAACTAACTAACTCACCTTTTGCCATCGCAACTTTGTAACCGATCACCTCTCCTAGATTTACGGTGACCACCTATCTTCCTTCTTCCTCACCACTCTACTGGTATACCACGACTCTCTTCACTACTGATTCATCCTTTGATATCAGTTTGCAGTACTTCCATTAAGCCTATTTTCATTTTTGTCAACGAGGTTCTGGTATGCATAGGACCTCAAGCCTTCTTACCTAAGTCACCTTTTGTGACTATGTCATCATTAGAATAGCCAACTTGAAGATCTGACCTTAACACCGATCTTCATGAATGACAGATCGGTTAGGATAGTCTGTCTTCCCTTGAACCAATTGGACCTTGATCATCTATCTTTGATGGTGCTTCCATGTTGTTTACAAGCCATCACCTTTGCTACTGAGATACACCACTTTACCGATCAGTGTTAGCCATCAATGACAAATCTTAGCTAATATACCGGTTCACTAGATTAACTGGTTTTGTCAATATCAGTAATGCCAATACAAATAACACTACTTACCTCACGTATTTTCCAAGATCATATATAACTCGCTTGACATTATTGTTGAAGTGGTCTAGGAGAGATAGAGGTAGAATGTACTGCAACAATTATAAAATGATCCTTTCATTATTTTTTTCAAAATTAATACTAAACATAATACAATGAAAGGTACATGAAATATACAAATATATGGAAAATATACAAGAACATGAATTTCCTTAATGAAGGTATACCAATCATGCATTTTCATCCTTGGCCCAAATTCACTTTTCTTTGTTATGAGATTGTTTATGTTCGCAACAAATCGTGTGGGAAAATGAATTTTTCGTATGACCTCTTTTATAGCATTGCTTTGTTGCTCCATTAATAACCAATGAAGGGTACTTATATTAATTCGGTGTCCATCGCTATTTAATTGAATGACATTTTTCATTGCATGATTGGATTCTTGAATGTCACTATAAATTTTGACAATTTTTTCTTTCTCACGCCTTCCATCCAATATTTTCCATAACGTCTCTGTTATATTCATTCTAATATGCATAATATCAAACAAATGTACAATTTGTAGTTGCTCATAGTAGGGCAGCCTACTAAATTATCTGGGATAACTTTTTAGTCCATTTAGAAGGTGGTAATCAATGCCTTGATGACCTTCATGAAGCATATAAGTTTCAAAAGTTAACAACGACAATCATCATCAATTACAACATGAGTAAAAAAAACACAATATAAAAATATAAATTCAAAACATATCATATATGATAGATAAACGATTAGACTGAATGAAATTACCTTGACGATTAATTCTGTTATATTCTAACTTCCATAGGCGAGGTGTCATTCTTTGTGGTTTTGATGTAGTTTCTACTTTCCCATTGAAAATATGTTTTTTAGTAGTTCGATACATATGATTTTTGTGGAAGAAGTGTCTATACTCATCAAACACCTGCTTTCCTATACTTATTGAATGATGGGATTTCATATTTGAACCACATATTGGACATGCAAATTTTCCCTTTGTTTGAAGACCTGCAAGATCATGTATAGTTGGATTAAATATGTTAATTTTTATAATTATATATTTTGGATGGATTTTTTTTTAAATCCATGATTTATACTTTAAAAAATTAAGCATTATTAAAGTGCGCAAGTTGAACATTATAACATACCACAAAAATGTGTTAGCCCTGGGGCATCATGAATTATCCATACAAGCATTGCATGGAATTTAAGTTGTCTTTGTCCTATTGGTCTAGAGATGTCATACATAGTGACACCATTCCATAACTCCAACAACTCATTAATAAGAGGCTCAATATATACATTCATATCTTTAATTTCGTACTTACCTAGTTGAATGAACAAAAACATTACATAATTATTATAACCATTTTACTGCAATATATATAATTTAATGTACATGACTATAAAATAAACAAAATACCTGTAAAAATCATTGCCAACATTATGTGCTCCCTCTTTATTGACATCCATGGAGGAATGTTATTGATGATAACAAAAATAGGCCACACTAAGTAAATAGATCTCAGCTCTCCAAACGGATTGACACCATTTGCTGCCAATGAAAGCCTGAGATTATGAGGTTGTTCTTTAAAGTGTGGTCATTTTTCCTCTGTCTGTAAATGTAGAACCATCCCCAGGTATTCAAAGAATATCATCTTGACTTCTATTGCGTGCATGGTAATCCATAAATTGCACCAATCTTTCACACCTAAATAATCGTTGCAAACATGAAATAATGGGAATATAACGAAGAACCTTGCGAGACACCTTTTTTGTTAGTTGATCTATTCGATATCTACTGATATGACATTTAGGGCGTCCTGTTGCAAATTAATGTTGTTTATGATATATAATATGGTCATTGGGACATGCATCTATTGTTTGATACTCCATTCCAATATCTTTCATAATGCAAGATGAATTCTTGATATGAGCGAGGTAGAATATTTGATGATGGTAACAAAAAATCACCTATCAATCTAGAACCAAAAGATAATTTGTTAATATAAAAAATATTAATGGTACATATTTCACCTTTTATCTACTAGTAATGAAATAACAACAAAAAAAATGAAAAAGATGACATATATGACATACCTTAACATACATGAGATTGTTATTGTAGACGTCTAAAAATGGTCAATGCTTGCGGAATCATACTTTAACATTGACGCATTGCCTTATTTTAGGGTTTGTGCGTTGCATTAACATTTCTCCTATGATTTGCACTTGGTCTTTATCATTTGCGAGCATTGAGTCCTTCTTCTGCATTCTTCATTTATCTCACTTTCAAATTTGGTCTTGTCGATAACAACCTTCAGTCATGATTTCGGTCGATCTTATCTTGTTGTATCAATGTGCGTGTTCATTTGTCATCATTTTGGACATCGTCAATCCTAATCGATGATAGAATTAGGGTTTTGTCCTCTTATCAATCTTATCATCATGCGATCGATTTGTCAGCGATCGTTGTCATTTTCAATCTTGTCATCTGGCGATCGATTTGTCATAGATCGTGGTCATTTTCAATCTTGTCGTTTTGCAATCTATTTTGTCATCGATCCTTGTCCTCTTGTCAATTTTGTCATTTTGCGATCGATTTGTCATCGATCGTCGTCTTTCTCAATCATTTCAATTTGGATCAATTAGTCATTGATCCTCATCAATTGGCGCATTTATCAATCAAATCGTTTGTCAGCATTGGTCCTTTGTTAGTCAGAATCATGATCAAATCAAATCGATATCAATTATCCTTTGTCAAGACCTAATTGTCATTCTTGCATTTTCTAATTCATCTTCTAGGGTTTCATGATTTATTCATTTAACCTTGTTTGTCCTTTCTCCCTCTAGGTTAAATAGTTTATTTATCCTAAGTCTTCTTGTCACAATTAAATGTTTATTTAATTGGCTAACTAATTCTTCCCTCTTTGTGAATTAATTAATAAATGAAAAATTGTTAATTAATTCACTTAATTCCTAATTTCCTCACTTTCTAAATTTCTTAATTCCTAATTTCCTAATTTTCTAATTTTCATCAATTTTCTAATTTCCTAATTTCTAATTCATCTAATTTTCAATTTTCTCCTAATTTCATGGGAATGACATAGCAAGTTTGTCATAATTTGTCATAATTGACAATCAATCAATTTTGACATAGCAATTTGTCATAATTGTCAATCAATCAATCTTGCATAGAAAGTGTCAATTTGTCATAATTTGTCATAATTGTCATTCTTGATTTGAAATTTCCATTCTAATCTCCTCATGCTAATCTTGTCTTTTCTCCAATTTGTCTATAAATTGGATGAATTTCTTCAATCAAGCCCTTGGTCGAATCAATCACGCTTCTAGTACCCTTATGCTGTCGTCTTGTCTTGTCAATTTTGCTTTCATCTCATGCTTATGCACTTGAAGGTGAGGTCCACAAACAAAGCTATTTGAAGGAGAAAGAAGGACAATGGAGCCACATGAAGGAGACATTTGCATTTGGTTTGCTTAGTTTTCATTTTGAATGTCTTATTTTCATGTTTTCATTGAGTGTAATTAGGATTGGTCATTGCAATTGAGTTTTTGTGATTGAACTAGGCTAATGTTTACATTGCTTTGATGATATCTGCTTTTCTAGCTACATTAATTGGTGAACCCGACATGAATTAACCCCCTAACCATGCTTTTGAGTGCTTTTGAGATGATTTGCAGGTGAAAAACCCAAGAAACAGGGTAATGCAGGGCTTTCTGAGAACTTCTACGCCTGTGTAGGAGCAATCTGCGCCTGTGTCAAGCAATCTATGTCTATGTCAAGGACTTCTGTGCCTGTGTCAAGGACTTTTGCGCTTGTGTCAAAGGGATCTACGCCTATGTTACTGCATTCTGCGCCCGTGTTACTGCATTCTGCACCTGTGTGAGACATTCTGCGCCTGTGTAAGGCCAGAAACAAAGGTAAAAAGTTGTGCTTTTACTTGCAAATTATTTTGTTTTACATTTTGTTTCTGCATTTTGGTTTTCCTTTGGTACTGATTCTTTGTGCAGCACCTTGGCATTACGCATGACAAAGACAACAAATGAAACTACTAACACATTTTATGCAGGTTCGCTAGTCAAAGACTAAACAAATTAAACTTCTGACTTGGTGATTTTGCAGGTTGCCTTATACTCCAACTAAACTTGGTGTTTGTAATTCATAATTAGGCACCTAGTATGATTGCTAAATAGGATGGAATGAACGTGTGTTTTCTTTGATTGTTGAGTTTGACATTAGAGTAGGAGAGTATGCTCTCATCCTTCTTAGGGTGATCAGAAATCCAAATCTTCGATACCATTCTCAGGGCTTGGATTGTTTGTTACCTTTAGAGGGCCTGCCTTCTCGACCATTTGCTTTCTTTTGCAAGCAAGTGATAATCATGAGAAGGGAATGACCCAAAGTGAGTACAGCTAGAATACCTTGGCATTCTAACTCATTATAAATAAATACCTGATGGGCGAAAGCTTTGAAGGAAGGGTTACGTGGGAATTGTAGTTACTTGGAAAGTGATGACCCTTGGACTCTTTCTCATATCAACATCTAAGTACGGCCTCAAGGTCTAAATCGTGCTTGCGTGACTACATTTGTTTGGTATCTTGGTGGGCTTAATGTCTCAATCATGCTTGCCTGACACTAAGGAGTAACACTTAACAGAAATCCTTATTAAACACCTTTATTTAGAGGCCAAAAATCCTTCTAGTTGCTTGAGAAGGACAAGTTCAGATACTTGGAAGAGATACTAAGGTCGCCATGGGGAGATTTCCATGGGGACTGATGCTTGGCTACCCTGAGAAGTGAGTGCCGTGGAGGGGAGCCCATGGGGTCAAGCATCTATGTATTCTCCTTGAATCTCATAACGAGTCTACCTCTCAAGTACCTACTGTCCTTACCTACCATAAGAAATGTGTGAATGAGCATGATTGTCTTGAGTCTAAGTTAAAATATCTTGTCTTCTTTGCTTGTCAAAAGTTGAGTTGTGTCTCATTTCAAAAACAAGACAAATTGATTCAAAACAAGGTTAAACATAAGAGTATTTCATCCAACAAAGTTCAAAACACCTTCAAACATGGTTGTCAAACATTTTTCAAAATCTTGTCTCAACATTCATGTCACTTGGATTTAGGTTCATCCTAGGTTTGCATTTTGCAAAGTCATTGTCAACTACCAAGGTTAAGTTTCACCTAGGTCATACTCCTTTGCATATCAATAAGGGTCATCCATTTGCATGTGTCCTATGGCATTAGAATAATACCATTTCATAATTCAACCTTAGGTTGACATTGTCATACATTTGTATTTGCATACCCTAGGTCTCTTCATTAAGCTTAGGTCATTATCATATCATATTAGGGTCATTTGCATAGTAATTGTCCCTTTGCATATAGTGTCAAAACTAGGTTTTGTCATACTTGAGTAATGCAAATCTTTGATAAACCCTAAGTTATTGTTAGGAAGTCTAGACCTTGTCAAACTTTTGTCTTTTTGTCATTAATGTCATTTGGTCAAACCTAGCTTAATATCCAAGCATATAGGGGAGACATTGTCATTTTGTCCTTTTGTCACTTGGTCCTTTTGTCCTTTGAGGTCTAGACATCATTTCAATTTCCTAAGGGTCTCATTTTTAGAATTGCATTCATGAGTTTGTCAAAATCTTGAAAAAACAACAAAAACATAGGTTGCATTCTTGCCATAGATTGCATTTTCGTCTATTTAGTTTGCATTTAGTTGCATATCATACATCATCCTTTTAAAATCAGAAATCCCAAAAACATTGCATAGTGACATGTCTATTGAAACAAGGTTTCAAGCACCAATGATGCAACAAAGTTTGACGTATCAACCGACAATGCAATCGAATTTTAATCCAAGGCAATCACAATTATATCCAACCCAACAACAAGGCAATATCGATCAAACTCTTTATGATGAAACAAGTCTCCAAATACAAAAACTAGAGGAGAAACTAGCTCAAGAAAATGAGATTTTGGAACAAAGAGTGAAAAACATTGAGAAGAATAGATCACAAATGTCCAAAATGTTTCAAAAATTTCCAGGTCGAAATCCAAAGATTGAGCCAATTGATGTAAGATCTCTTCTTGAACGATCAGACATACCAGCTCTCCTCTCCCAAATAGAGATGATGAAACAATTTCAAGAAAAGAGACAACATCAATTTCAACATTATGTGTCTCCACAACAAGAACAAGAAGGTGTTTACTATCAATCAGATTTTCAACCAATACAACCAATGGTTCAACCAATTTGTCAACATATACAACCAATACAACCAATGGTCCAATTTCAACAATATGTCCAACTAGCTATACAATGTCCACAAATAGTTCAACCAATGGTGGAATATCAACAAGTTCAATCAACATATCAATGTCAACAACTACAATCACAAATTCAAAAACAAAACTTGCAACATGCACCAAGCCAAGTTTCAAACATGTCAGAACAATTGAACCAAGTCCAATATCAAAACATGACATCAGATCAGAACCAACTCCTTGCCAAACAAGTTCAAATTCCAGATTCAACTATATCAAAACCTCGAAAGAAAGGTGGCTTTATTGCAATGATCTTAAGGAAATTACCAAGTGAGTTCTTTGAGGAAGATCAAGATAATACACTTATGTCTAGCAATGCCTCATCTCCCCACAAACAAATTGACTCTCCAGTGGCATCTATCCCTACACCTTTAGAAGTTTCACAAGAGCCTTCCATATTGTCCTCATCAAACAATACACCCAAGGATGAAATTATCCAAGGGCTATCCATAATTGTTTGCCAAGATAATCCAATTCATGATGCACATCCTTGTCATGTTTCAGAAATACAAGACCCAATTGCACCATGCACTTTATTGCCATTACCTATTTTAGAGGACCCCATTCGAAGTCCCTCTTCCTCATGTTCAAGAATTGATTCCTTGTCAGAATCCATCACAAATGTTCAAAGTGCATTTCCTTCATCCCAAAACATTGAGCCCTTGTCAAAATCCTCCATGCATATCCAAAGTCCAAGCCCATGTCAAGAGGATAATTTAGAGCATGAAGAAACGTGTCTTGAAATAGATGAAGATCAAGATCTTGAAACCTTATCATCCTATCCAATTGTTGACCAGGACCCCATGTTCCCAAACACTCATGATGATTCCCCTATTCTTATCCATCCTATCCAAAGTCCTATTGACACTCCATTCCTTGAGCAATATCAAGATATCCTAGTCCATCCAATCCCAAATGATCCCCTTCCATTTCATGAAAAAAATGTCCTTTCAAATCCCATTGACATTCCACTTCCTAAGAAAGATCAAGATATCCCTTCCATCCTTTCCGATGATCCCATTAAAAGTCAAGAGCAAAGCACCTTTAAAGAGGATTCCAATGATCTTCCTCCTTGTCAAGATCAAATTATTCCTTCAGATCCTCCACAAGATTCACTTGTTCCTCCATCTCCACGTCCTAATCCAGCATATCCACTCCAAGATCGCATTTCTTTTGATGATCCCATTATTTCTCCCATTCCATCTCTTGAAGAGCCTGTCATTGAACCATGTCCACTACACAATCCTAGTCCCCCTCATGATCCTAATCCCCTTCATGATTCTAAGGTGTCAGTGCAAGATGTTCATGAACCCTTGACATGCATAATGGGTTCTTCCACTTTGGTACAATCTGATCCGCTTCAAGATCTCATCATTTCTATCCACCTCATAATGGACTCGCATCTTCTTCCCAAAGAAAAGAGTATCCTACAAATCAAGATATTCATAAAGGCGAAGGAGTAGATCTCCATAAGAAAGAACTCCTCACTATGAAAGAAAATGTTAAGGGTCATGTCTACACAACTCACTCTCAAGATGTGGGTACCCCTACTAAATCCAACATCCCTTCAAAATCCAAACATATCCCTTCCCCATCATACTTTCCATCCATCTTAGGTCCTTATATCCCTTCATCCTTTATGCAAGGTCAGCAAAGGCACACATCCTTGAGTAAATTTCATCAATCCAAAAGAAGTCCATTTCATTCATATCCATCCATGCATTCCTTTCCCCCTCCAAGCGATTTGGATGCCAAGCATAAAAGTCATAAGTCTAAAAATCCACATGTATTCAAGGATCAACATGTCCAATATAATCGACATGTCAAAACAAAGAAAAATTTGATCTATAAAGAAAAAGAAATATCCAAAAGGTCACAAAGGCCCATTGAGAAAAATAAAGAAAAGTCAAAATATATATGGGTTCCTAAATCCCTTGTGTTAGCAATGCACTCCAAGGAACCACAAAAGCATGAAAAATCAAAAACCATGTGGATCCCTAAGCGGCTCCTTGAAGCACAAAATCCTAAAGAAACATCCAACTTGGCATCCAAAATTGCTATTCCTCCATCCAAACCTCTCAAATTTGTTCCTCCGTCACTTCCTTCTTCCATTTTGGGTCCTTATGTCCCAAAATCCCAAGCTATTCCTCGATCCAAATCTCACAATCTGAGATCTATTTTTCCTCCATCAGTCCATCACCCCTCAAGGTGTGTGCCAATGTTGATCTTGCCTTCATTTCCATCCACTAAAGCCCAATTCTTCCAATATTATATCCATTATCCAATGCATATTTTCCATCCTTCGATCCCTTTGGTCCAATCCTTTGCATAAATCCTTGCCTTAGTTTCATCTCATTTTCCATGTCCTTATCCTACCAACGTCTTTGAGCATACTTTTAAAAGTCATGGTCCATTTTTTTTCAAGGCTACTATCCAAACAAAAAAGACGCTTGAGTCCTTCTTCCATCCCCTATCATGTGTCCATCTTCTATTGAAAAAGTCAAAATACAAAAAAAGTGAGAAAAAAAAAGACAAAAAAAAAAAGTAAAGCAAAAATAATTCATCCACTGGTGAAAACCTGGCAAAGAGGCGCCTTGGGCAAGTACCGTGATGTAAACCTGGCAAACAGGCGTCATGCGTAATCTATGAACTTCTTGCACACCACACTTGGGGGCAGGTTTCCTCCTTCATATCCTATTGCCCTTCATTATCCTATCATACCATGTCATTACCCTTCATATCCTATTGTCCCTCATGTCTAGTTTCTCTTTCCACCTTTGATCTTGACAAGGCTGATGATCTTCATGAGCATCATGCATCTTCTTTGCAGCTTTTAGTCCATCATAGCTTTTGGTCTTTATCCATTTGCCTATTATAACTTTTCATCCATATTCCCTGTCTTATTGCAACTTTCTGCCACTATCCCTTAGCCTACCCTGACCTTCATTCCATGTCTCTTATCCATTCTTGGTCTTTCTTATCCTATCCATATCTTATCACTATCCATACACTCTTTTTCATTCCTTGATCTTGATTTGACATAAGGACGCAAATTTTAAACATGGTTTCAAACACCTCTTGACATGTCCCTCATGCCATGTCACTGCTTTACATTGTCATATTCAGTCTCTTGTCCCATCACGCAATAGCCCTTGAAAATTGCATCTGTATTGTCTCCATGATAAAAGGCCTTTTTCTTCCCTCTATCCACCAACATTTCAGAAAGCCTATTTATTCACCTGTCATATTCCTTGCCTTGCTAGACACTAGGGGCAAAATCATAAAAAATTAAAAAATGTCCTGAAAAAATTCTCTAAAAATCAAATAATGTCCTGAAAAAAATCATAAAAATTAAAAAATGTCCTGAAAAAATCCAAAAAAATCAAATAATGTCCTGAAATAATCCCTAAAAATTGAAAAATGTCCTGAAATAATCCAAAAAATCACATAATGTCTTGAAAAAAATCATAAAAATTGAATAATTTCCTGAAAAAAATCCCTCAAAATCAAATAAAGTCCTGAAAAAAAAAGTGAACACAAAAAAAATTGTAAAATCTCGAAAAGCAAAACAAAAATATCCCCTTTGTGCATAGATAGATCACTGAGCATCCCTCCAATGTCACGTAATCCAACACTGCGCTTTAATAGAATCATGCATTAATAGATGAACTTTTTCAATCAAACCAGACATTCAAACTGATCACAATTGTCTTCTCAATGGAACATCAACATCAATATCATTTGACTTTGTCACTACTATCATGGGTCTTATACAGGGTGTGGTATACTTGAAACCAGACTGTGTTCTGTCTTAGACGGGGTACCGCATTCTCTGAAACCAAACAACATGATCGTCCTATCAGCACTTTCAACTTTTGACAATGAAGATCAAGATGTTTGTTTGACTTGGTTGAATTTGTGCGTCTTATCTTTTTATTGATTTATCTTTGGCTTCGACCATGTTCCTATGTTGCTCGATGATGTCACTGAGTGATTTAGAGTGACTAGGATGGTTCATGGTCCCTTTCCTTTTTTGTTGTGTTTGTTGTTTGTGGAACGTTTGTCACAAACTGGGGCAACTATATCATTGGGTGTTTGTGGTAAGTACGTTCGCTTTGTGAACGCCGCACATACCTCGGCCCTTGATGTATGCACCCTAGGATGCTTCACTCATTCCTTGTGTGTGATGTGTCTGTCTTTTACAAAAAGGGTTGCATTTCAGCTCTGGCCTTCAATGCCATGATGCTACGCATCCATTTTGCTAAATTAAATAAAGGTTCTCACCTACAAAGTGCATTAGTGAAAGCAAGTTTTTCTTCGTCTCTAACTGTCCTCTGTCTCATTTCTTCTTACTAACATTTGTTCCATCAGTTTGGCCAGTTAGTTTAGTCTAGTTCTCCGATCTCCACACAAAAACACATATGTTGCATCCTGCATCCATTTGGTTAGTACATTTGCATTACATCAAGCATCACATCAAGCATTTTATCCATTTCATATTATAAATGCATCAAAAACACATCAAAATGTATCCATACATGTTCCACAATAAACAGTGCATATGCCATCCATACATGGAAAATAACTATACGTCATACCCCATTGCATCCCATCATATTGATGCATATCATATCACATATCAAAATAATATCGGAGTACAAAATTGGACTGTCTGTCCTAAGTATGGCCCACAGGCTGAATACATAATGTCAAACTACATTTGTCTCTATCATAAGGAGCACATGCCTCTGTCACTGGGTGCTCCCTCTGTCCTCCTCATCCCTGCCATGTCTCAAGGGTGATGTCCCTCATGCCCCTGGTCCTGGCTATGGTGGTCTCATAGGTCCACTCACCCCCATGCTGCTCACTGACCTCCGAGAATGTGGCCTGCTCTCTGTCCTCGATCGTGCCCGATATGACGCTGCTCTCTATTCTGGTGGAACTACACTCTCATATAGTGTCCTCCAGTGGCGTATCTCCTCTCCGGTCTCTACCAACATCTGTGCCATCTCATGTGCACTGGCATCCCTAATTGACCCAATATACTCAGTGACTCTTTGTTCTTCTCATTGTGCCTGAGCTATTGCTGTATCTTGAGCCGCTGTAAGTCTGGCTATCTCTGCTTTGAACTGATCCTGTTCTGTCCTCAAGATAGCATTTTTTCTCTCTAATGTTGCAATATGATCATGCTGACTCGCTATGGTAGCCCTGCACATCTCCATCTCCTCTATGCTAGCTGTCTCCGGCTCTATGGGTATATCCTGTAATGACTCCTGATCGGCTGAGTCTGGCTCATAATCATCATCCCCCTCATCATCATCTCTTTCCTCATCATCCCCCTCATCCTCATCACCACCCTCATCTTCCTCATCCTCATCTTTGTCCTCATCCTCTCCAGCAAGTGGGAAGTCCTCCTATCTCCTCGGTACCGGAATATCAGGATTTGTCAATGGCACTGGCTGTCGTCATGCAAACCATCGCTCATACTCCTCTATCATCCCAACGTCCACCACATTTGATCTCCAATCCCATTGTCTTTGTTGTAGCTATGTGAAGTTAGAATATGCTATGTGTGGTTGAATCATCCTCCCCCACTGACTCGTCTCTCTGTGAGATCGGGCAAAGTGTGCAGTCCCTCTAGGTACATCCTGCCTCTCTCCAAACTGTCATCTGACTCTCTCTGGTAGGTACATCTCAATCACTCTCTGGTGATTCACTGGTCACCCAATCAGGTATCTCTCCTGTCTGCAATATGGTAGCTCATCACTATCATCTGACCATCCAGGGCAATCAAGATATGGCCTCCATGTGAACTCTCTCAATCTGTCTATCTCATGTCGCCAATACAATATGTATCCAAAAGGACCCTATCTCAATGCTCCTCCATAGCAATACACATATGGTCGATGTGGTACTACCTGTCTCTTTGCAATCAGTTGACATATGGCTATGTTCTCAAATTCCCATACCTATAACAGTGTGACCCCATAGCTCAAAGTCTAAACCCTCTGATATGCTATCTAATGAAACTGAAAATATAGCATGGCAAGCACACTTGGTCCCCATGCATACACCGTCCCCTCTGTCGCCATTTGCTCTAGCACTCTTCCCCATCCAATAGGGAATCCATGTCCTCATTTGTCTCCTGCTAGTAGGCATGCTATCACCACTACTATCACCACATATCACCGATCATACTCTGATGCCCTGGTCTCCCAGCCAATCTCCCTCTCTACAATATCCAGATCATTTGCGTCACACTCAAATAATCTGCACAAAGTGTCTCTCCCTATCACTAGGTCATACTCTATCATCTCCCCATGAATTGGAATGCGGAGGATACGCCATACATCCTCTAGTGTCACAGTCGCCTCTCCAGTCGCCAGATGGAATGAGGAGGTCTCCGAATGCCATCGCTCTGCCAATGTGGTAAGCAGTCCTATGTTTGCCCTAATCTTGGGCATGAATGTGATGTAGTATATTCCAAGTCCTGCTAGTGTATCTCTGTCCGTGCTCCTGAGTCTGTGTCGTAACATGAAGCAGTCAGGACGGTTCTCTCGCGTAATCAGTGGATACTGTCGACTCTGCATCACAATTGGGGCACATTTTGTCAGTTTTAGGGTTTTCTCCTATGGGCTGCATTTCCTTGTTTCATGTCCAAATCAGGGTGTTTCTAATCTATTTTGACCTATCCTACCCTTATCCCCCTTTTCGGATCATTCGTATGCTGTTTTTGACCAAAATTGAGTTCCCAGTGCACAATTGCGCCTATGTGTTATATCCTGCACCTATGTAGCAACAACTTGCGCCTGTGTACCCTACACAAGCGCATGATGTGCTCACACAGGTGCAGAAGTTAGTTTCTGCATTCCTTGTGGGCCCCGCAATGTCCCGCAAGCAAGTCAAATTCATAAAATTGACAATATTGGTTTTTGAGATACATACCGCTGCTCCCGCATCATCCGGTCATCTGTACGTGTGTACACGTTCTCCGAGGTGATCTGCCATTTGAATATTTGCCATCTCTCTGCAAGTGTCCTTTTCCAGAGCAACAAATTCTCCTCTTTGGCTAGTGCAAATGAGCAATTTTCACTCTCTTTGTCTCATTTATAGATCTTTGTCAGTGCATAGATGGACGTGCACTCTCTCCATCTTATGCTGGTCACGGTCTTTTGTGCTTTCAATTGCTTGTCCTTCATGCATCTGATCTTCGATTGTCAGTCTGTTTGAACCTATCATTTTCTATCATTCTTATCGATCAATTGGCCTCTTTTCTGGATATCTCCAGCCAATTCCTTGAGGGGGCATGCATATGTCATTGTTAGTGTCTGGGGCATTTTCATTATTGTTCTTTGAAACAAGGCTTGAAATCGCATTGTCTCAAAGAGGGGCAAAATGTAGACGTCTAAAAATGGTCAATGCTTGCGGAATCATACTTTAACATTGACGCATTACCTTATTTTAGGGTTTTTGCATCGCATTAACATTTCTCCTATGATTCGCACTTGGTTTTTATCATTTGCGAGCATTGAGTCCTTCTTTTGCATTCTTCATTTATCTCGCTTTCAAATTTGGTCTTGTCGATAACAACCTTCAGTCATGATTTTGGTCGATCTTATCTTGTCGTATCAATGTGCATGTTCATTTGTCATCATTTTGGACATCGTCAATCCTAATCGATGATAGAATTAGGGTTTTGTCCTCTTATCAATCTTATCATCATGCGATCGATTTGTCATCGATCATTGTCATTTTCAATCTTGTCATCTGGTGATCAATTTGTCATCGATCGTGGTCATTTTCAATCTTGTCGTTTTGCAATCTATTTTGTCATCGATCCTTGTCCTCTTGTCAATTTTGTCATTTTGCGATCAATTTGTCATCGATCGTCGTCTTTCTCAATCATGTCAATTTGGATCAATTAGTCCTTGTTCCTTGTCAATTGGCACATTTATCAATCAAATCGTTTGTCAGCATTGGTCCTTTATCAGTCAGAATCATGATCAAATCGAATCGATATCAATTATCCTTTGTCAAGACCTAATTGTCATTCTTGCATTTTCTAATTCATCTTCTAGGGTTTCATGATCTATTCATTTAACCTTGTTTGTCCTTTCTCCCTCTAGGTTAAATAGTTTATTTATCCTAAGTCTTCTTGTCACAATTAAATGTTTATTTAATTGGCTAACTAATTCTTTCCTCTTTGTGAATTAATTAATAAATGAAAAATTGTTAATTAATTCACTTAATTCCTAATTTCCTCATTTTCTAAATTTCTTAATTCCTAATTTCCTAATTTTCTAATTTTCATCAATTCTCTAATTTCCTAATTTCTAATTCATCTAATTTTCAATTTTCTCCTAATTTCATGGGAATGACATAGCAAATTTGTCATAACTGACAATCAATCAATTTTGACATAGCAATTTGTCATAATTGTCAATCAATCAATCTTGCATAGAAAGTGTCAATTTGTCATAATTTGTCATAATTGTCATTCTTGATTTGAAATTTCCCTTCGAATCTCCTCATGCTAATCTTGTCTTTTCTCCAATTTGTCTATAAATTGGATGAATTTCTTCAATCAAGCCCCTGGTCGAATCAATCACGCTTCTAGTACCCTTATGCTGTTGTCTTGTCTTGTCAATTTTGCTTTCATCTCATGCTTATGCACTTGAAGGTGAGATCCACAAACAAATCTATTTGAAGGAGAAAGAAGGACAATGGAGCCACATGAAGGAGACATCTCCATTTGGTTTGCTTGGTTTTCATTTTGAATGTCTTGTTTTCATGTTTTCATTGAGTGTAATTAGGATTGGTCATTGCAATTGAGTTGTCATGATTGAACTAGGCTAATGTTTACATTGCTTTGATGATTCCCACATTTCCTATCTACAGTTATGTTTGATAAACCATTCATAACCTTCAAGTTCACCAACAACAATATAGTAGAGAGAAGAGTTGTTTAGGAGCCTTCATAAAGGGGCTCGTATGCCTTCTCAAGTATAGGTAAATCATGAACAACATCAAAGTCGTCTTGATCATCACGATCATCTAGGCTAGTACTAAAAGTGTTATGGATGAATATATTTGTACCATCGTCTTCAACTGTGTTTTCTGGTGCATGATCATCTTCTTCCATAGGATCATTATCTTCAACTTCAATATTCACACCTCCATGTTCCTCCACTTGTAAAAACACATTCTTTGGGTTGTGGTAGTCCATATCATATGCCCTAGGACACCCCACCTATATAAAAATGATCAACATAAATAAACCATGATCATGATCTCATTAACAAGTGATTTTTTATGTATATAAATTGTTAAAACGTTATAAACATTTACAAATGCAATCAATATAAACACATATAATGAACAACTTACTAATGGACGATAATCATGCCCCCCTTAAATGTGACCATGTTGCCTACAATATTTCTCAGTTGTTGTGATCAAAAGTCTTCTAGTCTTTAAGCCCTTACATTTTTTGCAGGGACAATAACATTTCCCATCACCTTTTCTTTTCAAGCTAGACCACAATCTAGCAATTGTCTCTTTATTTTGTTCTTCGCTAATATTATCTAACATGATTTTTCTTCACAGGAAAAAAAATCAAGCTATGGAAAATTTGGTCTATAACCTTCACAAACCAAGCAAAACGATGTCACAAGTACAAAAAACATTGTTCGCGTGCAGTTTTTTTTTCACTTTTTCACTTTTCTGTTTTTTGTGGGAATTCGGACAAACATCGAGCAAGATTTCGACGATAATTGCTTTCATCGAAATTCCGACAAATGTTGGGCAATATTTAAAAAAAAACAAATTTAACACAAATTACCTTGTAAGATCTGATAAAACAAAAGAAATCCCATAGTTCATCAAAAAAATTCATCGGAATATGCACCCAAATGAGTTATTGTGTAGTACCCTCTACACTCGAGGAGTGATTCTCCTCGGTGATCCTCACCTTCTCTGTGGCAACCTATAAGGTGTTAGGTTCATGCATGTGAAGCTCTCTACAAATATAATCCCTGAGACCCCACACAAAGTGTTGTACAAGCATAGTCTCATCCTACCTTGTCTCAAATTGTGGAACTCATCATCCTTACATTGTCTCTAGTGCTCTGATGAAAATCTGGCTCAGACTCTCCAAAAACAACTCCTAAGTAACAGTGGTATTATCTAGCTCTAGCTTCCTCTCCTCGGTAAGCCACCAAGTGGAAGCGAAGTCATGTAGGTGCATGATGGCGCACATGGCCTTGGTGTTGCATCTATATGGTTGCATAGAAAAACATCAACTCATATCCAATAACCATGTCTCGAACTCCATCCCTATACCTAAACCATCAAAAGTGGGGGGTCGAGCTCTCAGTAAATCCCTCATGTGGCTAGCTTCTACCTCCTCTTGATCAACCTCAACTCTCCTCCTAGGAGGGGAGCGTGAGTTCTCTCTCTCCTGGTGCTTTGATTGGTGAGACTCCTCTTGCCTAAGCTCACACTGTCTATCCTCATCCTGCCTTGGTCCTAAGTGGCCAAGAAGCTCCTGTAAAACTACAACCAGCTGAGGTATCACATCACCACCAGGTTGCTCCTGGCCCGACTCACTATGATGTGATCTCTCTGAAATATTGGGGTGAGGATTCTCACGGGCCCCCATGCAACCACCAAGGCCGCGCCCTCTATGCCTAGAAGGCATCCTAAGTAGACAAATACAAGGGAAAACTATAAGCCACTGAATTAGGAGTTAAAACAAATAAACAACAATAGGTTTTAAGACGCTGGTTTAACCCAGGATAACATCTAAATAGCATAAGGGCTCACGCACAACCAGAGTACCCAGTGTAGAACCCAAAACTCATAAGCTATGCTCTGATACCAATGTGTAGCACCCGCCAACAAACCCCAGGTAAACCTACAACAACTAGATCCAAAAAGAGTGGAATATTTTTTTTTTTTGTTTACTAACAAGGATACATCTAATTCAATCTAGACATTAAGTTTATGATTTAGTTTGATAGTTTAAAATCTAACGTTAAGTGTTTAACCTTTGTTTCATACATTATGTTACTAACACAAGTGAAGTCATGTTTACAAGGTTTAATTACTTACAGGGTTCCATCGTTTCCCTAGGGTATTGACATCACTATTGGACCTACACCATATGATCTATGATCGATACATTTATTTTACCATTATCATATTAGTTCACTTCTATGATCCTAATGATTTATCATTACCATGGAACACAACTACAAATGAATGTATGCATATTAGCCTATAACATACACTTCACATGATATGGTACTATTATTGTCCACTACTCAATGCATCATCCCACAAGCATGCTTATCAACCTACATATGCAACTTACATGTTCATGATGCTATTTATGCAACTTTAGTCTTATGGCAGCCATATCACAATTATATGTATTCTCATTTAGCTCTTAGTGATGTCTATGTACTAAGTTTCATTATAGTTTTCAGCCTTAGTGTTATTCTAGTTTCCAAGAATTCAACAACATCTCAATGATTTTGTGTTTCCCATGCTTTATCATTGATAGTTTAAGTTTTTTTGCTAATGCCATTATTCATATCATTGATCTCTTAACTATGTGCTAACATCTACCTAACGTACATTCATATTCTCATGAGGATATTGATGGTACAAGCATTAATTCATTTCCATTGCTAAAGATATAACATGAAGAAAGTAACAAATCCATTTTCCATCACATCTACACATCTACTATCTAACATTTAATTACCACATGAATAATTATATTGCCAATTTAACTGATTGACAAAATACATCTCATTTACAATTAACTAATCCATCTCATATACTAAGCATGACAACTTCATTTATGTTCTATGATTCCAATTTAAAGAAATACATGACTAACAAATGATAAGACACTACCAACATTAGTATATCCTTTTTCTTCTTCTTTCTACTTACATTTTGATTAACTTATATTATTTCCTTTTGAATGTATAATCTAAAGGAAATCATCGATACAATGTTGGTTGCTTTTACATAGTAATACAATTGTGAGTTTAACTCACTTCTTATACAACAATTCCTAATTTAATATATGATAAGAGTGTCTCCATCACAAAGTGATCAATACATGACTCTTCTCCAAGGGTTCAATGTCAACATGAATAAAAATCCAAGTCCACACACAAATACAACACCAGAGAAGAGGGAAAAACCCTGATGGCAAAAAGCTCCAACCACCTGACCAATGTGGAACCTACAAGGAACCACCCCTTGAGCTAGGAGATGTCACTAGGTCCCAACTCGCACACTAAACCAAGGTTGAAGCTTTACCAAGGGAACTATCACCAAACAGCCTCCATACATACAACCATGCACAAAGCAAACAAGAGATAACAAGAGGTTCCAGAGGCCGATAAAACATCATAACAAGAATACAAAAGTAAGTGAAGGAATCATGTGTACAAGGGAGTGTCATCACACGCCAACCAAGAATAAGGCACTAGCCTATGGCATGTGGATCCATCTCGACCTTGAGAGAGAAACCAAGGGAGATTAGCTTACCATCTCCACGGTCTTCCCATGCTTAGCCTAAAACATCCTCCCTAGGACTGAGTCATGAGGCACTGATAAATTATCTTTTAAAATTATCTAACTACCCATACGCATTCATTAATTAGTTATCACTTGATCAAAATATGGTAAACCCCCTTACACTTGAAAGGCCTAGACTTCACACGTCCTTACAAGGAACCTCATTAAAGTCCATCTCTCATGACCCTGAATGTCGTAAAGGATCCCACTCCCTCTACATGGATCTAGAAACAAGAAAACAAGAGGCTCTTACACAAGCAAAAATCGAACACAATGCCAACAATGTCAAACCATAACATACAAGTACCCAAAAAATGAACAACAACACATGTGAAAGAATGAGCCTCTTAACCAAAGGAATATGACCAAATCATGATACCACTGCACTAAAACATATCAACATTGTGAGGTCTTCACACTCGCTACCACAAAATCAGCAGTATGATTATTTCCTCCTCATGGAAAAATCATCACGGGGGAATTGTCTAAATGGGCAAATAAATCTCATGATACACAAGTAAAAGAAATCATATTTATAAGTATGATTTGCTTTAAATATATATATATATATTTTTCCAATAATGCCTGGTAAACTTTTTAATGTGACCGATGACACTGGCATGACATGCCCTCCAGCTCCACGTGAAACGCTTTTGACCTGAAGCTAGGAACCGATGATGCCACAACTGGGAGACCTCATCCCCACACTTCACTTGTTCAAACCCGCGAGCACAATGGCACAACAGGGGTTTGAACCTTAGTGACCGCTTCACCAACGAAGTGTTTTAACCGCGACACTACATGTCCGAAGACTGCTTTAAATATTTATTATCTAACATATGAGTTATATACATTATTTTTTCTTTAAATATTATTAATTAATATATATTATTGTATATCATTTTTTGTTATTTTAAAATTATAAAAAATTAAAAATAAAAAAAATATAGTTTCAAACCCCACATTGGGGGAGGTGCTCACATCACCCCCCCCCACCCCCCATGATATGGTGGGTGTTGTTGCACCCACCCATATCATGGGCGGTGCCGCACAACACCACCTCAATATGGTGGGTGCAACACACCCCCATATTGTGGGGTCAAAACCGTAAGCCGCCCCCTCCCCCCCTCACAAACAGGTTTTTCTGTGTACAATTCTCCTTATAAATACAAAAACAAAAAGAATGACAACAGGGGGAAAATAAATGGGATCTCTTGGCAAACCTAGATTGAAAAGGGTAGCTCCAAATCCAATTTTTTTATATATCAGAGAAATTAACAGTATAATTCCAAACAAGACAAGATTTCTCAATCAAAATCCATGTTTTTGATTAAAGTAAAAGCAAGTTTTGAAGGGGCCCCGAAACCCTTTATAAAAGGACCTTACAAGATAAAAGCATTAAGAAACTAGGAGGAACAAACATTAGGAGAACCAACAAAATAACAAGAAAAAACTAGCTAAAAGCCCCAAAAAACAAGCAAAAACACCAACCAGACCAAACAAAAGGAACTAATTTATATTTTTCAAGGAATTAGCCAAGTTACTGCTAATCCCATACAGGTTTTTGATAGTATCCCTAAGATTAGGGATATCCTTAGCAGAAGCAGCAACAACTTTCTTAACACTTGCTTTAGTTCTCTTTGCTGCTCCACCAGGTGTAGCTTCCCCACTTCTAATCTCGATTGCATCTTCATCCATGTTGATGTCCACCACCGGTTTGGGAGAGCTGGAGTTATCAAGTACCTTCAAAATATCCTCTAGGTTCTTTGTAACTGCAGATAGGATATTTGGGATAATTCCCAGCAGGTTTTTCATCGCCACTTTCCCTTCTTCCAGCTGGTCAATCTGAGCTGCCATTTTTTTAACCTTTTCCTCCATTTCCTACTTCCATTGCTTCTGATTCCTGTCATCTTCCTTCCTTTTTTCATCCATCTATTTCCCATTTTTTTCCAAGTTCTTCAATAGTTCATATGTCCATCTGTCATAACCCAATCTAACCTCAGTGAGTTTTTTAAGGTTATCTAGGAATAACCCTTCTCCAACGCTTTCCTTATCCTCGCTCAAACTATCCTTAGCTATATCCTTCTTTGGTTCCTTGTTCTTCTCCCTCTTAGAATTCAAATCTTTTTCCTCATTATCCTTATCATCCAAATCCACAATAGGTTGGTTGTCGTTGCCTAAGCTAGCACTATGAATTGGGCTATCATTGTCGGACTCGTTATCACCTTCTTCATCCTCTGCACCCACATCCTCATCTTTCCAACTATCCTCACCCTCTGCTTTGTCTATTTCCATTTCACTACCCTCTTTTCCAGTTTCCTCTGTTTCATTCTTTTCATCATGGGCTTTCATCCCAGTGGTGTTCTTGCTTTTTTTCTTGAAGTAGCCTCCTCCTTGCTGGGTTCTCCTTCCTCCAGCTTTCTCTTGCATTTCCCTGGAGAAGCGGATAACCTCTTGTTTTCCTATATGGCAAGGATTTTATAGTGCTCATAAATGAGCAACAGGAGCCCACAATGGGGCACCATATTTGAGGGATTATTGTTGTGTTTATCGAGTAACCTAGAAAGGGACCTAAAGAGATAGTAGGGCAGGGAGACCCTTTTCTCATGCCTGAAGTGGTTTAATAACACAAAGTGATAAGTGTGGGCCCTGGAAAAGTGGCCCTCAATAGTAATGTGTTCTAATATGGCATTCAAAACCCAGCCCCAAATTTTTTTGATATTGGAGGCTTCATAATAACCCCCTGTGGCTTTTTCGATTTTAGCCCTCTCCTTTTCCTTATGCAAGAAAAGATTTACTGCATTATTGGAAACTTTAAGATTTCTAAAAAAATTGAGCCCTGAGTGGGGCATACCTATCACAGTCATGATGAGGCTTGCGTCCAATTTGAACCTCACACCATAGATTTTAGAGGACCCATTACTCCAATTTTCAAAAATTTTGGAGACTACGAGATTAACCCTACCTTTGTTGTAATCAACCAGCTTCTCCATGAAACTCGTTAGGGATCCTTTTTCTAGCTTCGCCCAAACTTTTGGCATATCCTTCCATCTGGACATGTTGTCTGGTTCCTCCCTCCTTAAATCACCTCCCATATTCAATTTCAGACTTTCACCTCTATTCTTTTGCAGACTCAAAACTTTCTTCCTGTTGTCTCTCAAGATTTTGAAAAAGATGACCCACAAAGTGTGCGAAGTGATATTATATTTGATTGGGATTCTACCACTTTTCCAAGTAATCATTACCTTTCTGTCAATGCATAAATTATTCATATCAACTATCATGATTATGCAGTCCTTCTTTCCTCGTAAATCTATCTTTTTTGAGGAGCTCTTTAATACTAATATTAATGTCTTCCCCGTGCCAAATTGTTTGAGATTCAGAGTTAACACCTAGGTTCGCCAGATAATCCACCACCATATTTTTGTCTCTAAAGGCACGATCTATTATTATTTCTTTAAAACTAGCAATAATTTCCCTAGCTTTCAAAATAAAGTTTTCAATGGACCACGATGGCTTGGTTTCCCCCTTCAAACACTTAATAATATTAAGTGAGTCTCCCTTGAGCCATAATTTATCATGATTTAGGTTCTTAGAAATAATTAGAGTATTCAATACAGCTGATGCTTCAGTGAAATGACTGGTTTGACTCCCCAAAGGACCAGCAACTACCACTAGGCAACTTCCAGCGAAATTCCTGACAATGCCCCCATAACCAGCTTTACCCGGAATCCCCTTAGAAGCCCCATCAAAGTTGGCTTTTATCCATCCCTAAGGTAGAAAACACCAAGCTAGACCTTCTTTTCCCTTCTCCTTACTAGATTTGGTAGTGGAAAGGTTCCACCTGTCATTGAAGTCTTCTTTAGCAACTGGCCCATCATCAATACCATTGATGCATTCAAAGATACTGCTGTAAATTTTATCCACCACCACTTCAGGGTTGGCACTTTTATCCCTAAAAATCCTATTGTTGTGCTCTTTCCAGATATTCTAGATAACATTAGGGAAGGTAAGTTTCCAAAGCTCCAGAATCTTTGGGTTGGAATTAGGGCAGTGCCATTGCTGCCAAGATTCCCCAAGAGAGTTCGGTAAAACCCAACTCAACTTCCACCTGCTTAAAATAATTTTCCAAATTTCTTGGCTGAAAGTACACTGATGGAGAATATGGCAAGCAGACTCTTCTTCCCTATGACAAAGAGAACACCTATTAGGAAAAACAAATCCTCGCTTTTGAAGGTTGTCCAGAGTTAATACCTTGTTTTGGATAAAGATCCAAAAAAAGATATTAACTTTAGGAGCTAACTTCTTATTCCAAAGTTTAGCCCAAATAGGAATTTCTTCCACAACTTTATTTTGGATAGCCACAGCTGAGGACACAAAATACTTCCCATCTAGGGTTTCCCTCCATATCAACCTATCCTCTTTGTTATCTCTCAGAATTTTAGAAGAAAGCACAATCTCAATAAATTTTAACCTCGGACACTACTGGCTAAAATCAATCCATTTCCCATTTCTCTAGTAATCTCTGACCAAACCCCCATACCTTCTTTTGAAACAATCTTTCCAATCATAAAGGATTGGAATTTCCTCTAGGGGTTTATCCATAATCCATCTGTCTTCCCAAAATCTTATACTTCTACCATTCCCCAAATTCCACATTCTTCCAGCTGCAGCCCAACTTTTGGCCAATTGAACTGCATTCCATATTGCAGAACCTTCAACAATAAAAGATTTATCTAAAAATTCTTCCTTAGAAGGTTGCATGCAAAGATATTTATTTCTCCAGATTAAATCCCACTCTCTTTCCTCCCCTTTCGTTCTCCAAATTTCTTTAGCTAATAAGGCATTATTCATAGAACTTATATTCCTTAAACCCAACCCCCCAGAGGCTTTAGGAGAACAAATTTTATTCCAGGCAATAAGGAGAATTCTATTCTTGACTTGCACTCCCGACTAAAGAAATTTTTTTTGGATTCTTTCAATTGCTTCCGCAAACTTTCTAGGGATTTAAAACAAACTGAGGGCATAAACATGCAAGTTTTGGAGAGTGGCTTTGAGCACTGTAACCTTGCCTGCTTGGCTAAGGACTGTCGTTTTCCAACTTGCCAATTTGGAGTTGAATCTATCAACCAACTTAATCCAGAAATTATCCACAAACTTAATACAAAGGGGAAGCCCCAAATAATTAGAGGGAAACTCAGCTATATTACAACCAAGAATTCTTTCAATCCTTAATTGTCTTTGAACAGGGGTATTGATAAAGAACAAAGAGCTCTTATCCCAATTAATTTTTTGACCAAAAGCAGATTCATAAATATTCATAACATTCTTCATATTTTTAGCTTCCCTAACGGTAGCTTCCCCCATAGTGATTGAGTCATCAACAAACTGTTCATGAGTACAAGTAAAATTGGAGGAAGAAGGTTTCAGACCTTTGAGATTGCCTTCCTCCACATTTTTAAAAATAAATCTACCCAAACTTTCAACTAAAATAGTAAACAAAATTGGGGAGATGGGATCCCCCTGTCTAAGACGTCTAGAGCTTTTGAAGAAACTTGAAGGGGATCCACTAACAATAATAGTAGAAGAGGAAGTTTCCATCAATTGAGAGCAAAGCTGGGTGACTTTTTCTCCAAATCCAAAGGCTTTCATAATCCTTAAGAGAAACTGCCAATTCACTCTATCATAAGCTTTAGCCATATCTAACTTAAGAAAAAAACCCTGATTATTAGCTGCCGATAGAGAATGAATATTTTCATGAACTGAAATAATGGAATCTAGAATTTATCTACCGGGGACAAAACCATTTTGCTAGGTAGAGATAATTCTAGGAAGAATATCGAGCTGTCTAGAGGTAAGAACCTTAGACAAAATCTTGTAAACAAAGTTGTAGAGACTAATAGGTCTAAACTTATTAAGAGAATCAACTCCAGAGATCTTTAGAATTAGGACAATGAAGGTTGCATTCAGTTCTTTTAGAAGCCTTTTGGAACCAAAGAATTCTTTAACTCCTTTATAGATATCAGTCTCCATAATATGCCAAAAGGATTAGAAAAAGAACATAGGGAAACCATCCGGTCCAGGAGACTTATCTCCCTGAAAAGAGAACACCGCCTTTTTGATTTCTTGACTAGAAGGAATTCGGGACAATTGTTTATTGTCTTCCTCAGTCAAGGTAGAAGTAATAGCTTGCAACAGGAGGTTTTGGTTACTGGCGTCTAGGTTATCCCCTTCTCCCAAAAGGGTGCTAAAATAGTCTAGAGCTTCCTTTCTTATATCATTATCCTCCGTTAAAATCCCTCTATTATAGGATAACCTGGATATCCTGTTAACCGCCCTGTGCTTAAGAGCAGTTAAGTGAAAAAACCGGGTATTTTTATCACCTTCCTTCAAGTACAAGGCTCTTGATCTCTGTCTCTAGAAAGTATCTTCATTAGAAATATTGGTGTGGTATTTAGACAACAGACCATTTTCCATAGACCTCAACTCTTCAGAAAGCCCATCCGCTTGGATTTTATCTTGAACTTCTTTTATTTCAGTTTTAATTTGAATTTTACTCTTGAAGATATCCCCAAAGATCTCTTTGTTCCAAATTTTGATTTTAGCCTTTATAATATTGAGCTTTTTTAGCTATTCTAAAAAGAGTCATTCCCTCAACCCCAAAACTCCACCAATCGGCAACACAAGCTTCCAAAGAAGGATGGGATAACCACACTTTTTCAAATCTAAAAGGGAAATTTCTCTTAGGAGAAAAAGAATTAGCAGTGAAAGAAATAGGGTAATGATCAGAACCAATCTTGATAACAGACGGCAGAGAACAACTATACTTTGATAACCACTCAGGAGAAATTAAGGTTCTGTCTAACTTAACTTGAATAAGATCAACTCCAGTTATTCTATTAGTCTAGGTATAGTTAATCCCTTGGAGATCCACATCCATAAGAGCTTGATCATTAATGAAATCCATAAGATCTTGTTTACCATCAAGCTGCAAGGGAAGGCCTCCCATCTTCTCTTCCTCTTTTAGCGGAGTATTGAAATCTCCCATTATTATCCAGCTTATATCAGCAAATTTAAGTCTGTCTTTAGCAAGGCTTCTCCAATATTTAGCTCTCCCAATTTTGGTATTAGGTGCATAGACATTGGTTTAAACCTAGACAAAGTTATCCTTGATATGCTCAAGCTGCATAAAGTTCCTATTAAATTCAGAAATAATTTCCTTACCTTTAATATTTTTTTGGTTCCAAAGATCGTTGTTCCTCCAGAGGGTCCCTTCGAACTAGATCCTATAACTCCATTATTTTTAAATATTCTAATCCTTTCCATTTTATCCTTACACATCTTAGTTTCCTGAACAAGGACCACATCCAGTTTATGATCTCTTATAATATTATGTAACACATCTTGCTTTTGAGGGGAATTCAACCCTTTTATATTCCAAGAAATTATCTTCTTACTTTAACTGGGGATAGGGCTGAATCGATGGAACTCTGTGTTCCATCAGCATAGTCCTTCCAACTTTCCTGTTCCCTCTGATGTTTTAGAGAATGATAACTCAATGATGAATGGATAGTACCAAATCAGTACTGAGAGGGGGGGGGTGAATCAGTACAGGAAAAAGCACAATCCTAAACTAGTTTGTCAGTAGACAATGTGCTTAAGCAGACAAACAGTAACACTGGTCTTAAACAGATTACAACCGACGAAACCCAGAATAACTGAGACAAGCATAAACCGGTTGACACTTATCTTTTCATACAATCTAATACTTCATTTCCATTTCACCCTAGTGCATGAACATGTAATCTATCATCAAAGATATATAAACAACTAGACCAACATGATTTACCTTCAGACACAAATCACTCAATCACATGAATAACACCACACATGACACACAAATTTTTCATGTGGAAACCCAACTGGGAAAAACCATGGTGGGGATGAATACCCACAAGCTATTTTGAACTCTTTAGAAGTTCGCTCTGTTGGGAGCCTTGTCCGGTTAAAGACTGATACAATAAGTTTTGTTAGGAACCAAT
The DNA here is from genome assembly GCF_030272615.1 of Cryptomeria japonica. Lineage (NCBI taxonomy): Eukaryota > Viridiplantae > Streptophyta > Pinopsida > Cupressales > Cupressaceae > Cryptomeria > Cryptomeria japonica. The sequence continues at coordinate 267,008,250 of NC_081406.1, forward strand.
CTTGTTAGGGATGGCCTAGTTAAGGGATGGCTAGAATACCCGGTTAAGGGTTAACCCTATTAAAGGTTACCTTGTTAGAGGATTTAAAGAACCCAATGAATCTGAGTCACCCTATTAAAGGATTTACAGTAAGTCGATTAAAGCTACCCTGTTAAGGGATTTTCCAACTGTTGAAGTGGTTAGAGATCAGCAGGTATTACTATGATATTGTAATAGCACTCAATGTCAATGCAGATCCACTTTAACTCCTCTTCACCTTCTGCACTTACACTCTGCAAGTATCACTTCTCTCCTCTGGTCTAGCAAGAATCACATATCACTTCACTTGGATACACACACACAACTTTTGCCTACAACCTTAGAAAGAAACACAACATTGACCTTATAGGAAACAGATAGGTCGGTAGCATAAACCCTAAACTCTAAACCTGTTAGGTTAAGCAATTCAAATGGTTCAATCCTAACCATTGAGCACATTTCATTAAATGCAACAGTCTTGAACCAATATCAAGGTGTTCTCCATTGTTCGTTTTCCACCAATTTCATGGCAGTCGATAACCCATTACACGTTATCACCGTTTATAGACTTCGCACATTCCTGAGGTAGAGAGGAACAATCTCCTTCATGCAAGATCCTTCACGCGCACAAGGCTGACGTGGTAATACAATCTATTCTTTGTTGCAATGCTAACTCATCACACAAAGTCACTGGTTGAGTCACATAGGCTTGAAGTACTTCAATCGGAAACCCTGAAGTTGAGACTACCAACCGGTAGTCATACAAAGCTTCCATGTACCGGTTCTAATAACCACATGCCGGTTCACCTTGAACAAACACACCGCTTCACTTTGGCACATATACCAGTTCACAATGTTATATTGGTTCTCTCTTCTTTAGCATATTGACATCAATGACAACATACATTGTCATCATGTCCTCATACCGGTTCACATAATGCCAACAATCTCTCCCTTTGGCATTGATGGTAATATACAAAGATATCTCTCCACTTCACATCTTCTCCCCCAATTTCTGCAAATATCTTCTCCGCTTCACTTCTTCTCCCCCTTTGACAACAATGCCAAAGTGGAGGCACAAGCTTCCCTATTCCATTATGCTGCTCCCCTTGAGGAGTAGCATCCTTCAACACATCAATCCTAAAGAAAAAATTGACTATGCAATACTTGATTGATGTGGAGCATATACCTTTAGTTTACCTCCCGAAGGTGCAACACCCCTAATTCACCTCTCAAGTACAAAAATGTAGCCTTTGGGAGAGGCTTGGTGAATATGTCTGCTAACTGCTCCTTACTGGAAACATCTTCTAGTGCAATTTATTTGTTCTAAACCTTTTCCCTCAAGAAATGATACTTAAGCTCAAAGTGCTTGGTTCTAGAATGTAAAACCGGATTCTTGGAGATGTTAATTGCACTAGTATTGTCACAAAATATACTTACCAGTTCAGATACAACAACTTTGAAGCCATTTAATACATGCTTCATCCAAATTGTCTGAGTGCAGTTCATGAAAGCTGCAACATACTCTGCTTCCGCTGTAGACTGAGAGATACAACTCTACTTCTTACTAATCCATGAGACCAGTCTACCATCGAGAAAGAATGCACCACTGGTTGTGCTCTTCCGGTCATCCACATTACCTGCCCAATCAGCATCTGTGAATACTTTCAAGTTGAAATCCTTGCTATATGGATACCACAATCCATAGTCAATAGTTCCCTTCAAATACCTAAGAATCCGCTTGACTGCAACCAAGTGGGATTCTCTTGGACTTTTTCAGAACCTTGCAGTAATGCCAACTACATGTGCAATATCTGGTCTGCTATACACTACATAATGTAGCTTACCAATCATTGATCGGTATTCCTTCTCATCAACCAATGCTGAGTCATCCTCTTTGGATAGTTTACAACCGGTCACCATCGATGTACCAACCGGTTTGCTATCTTCCATGCCAAAGGTCTTCAACACCTCTTTGACATACTTGGACTGAGTGATAAAGATTCCATCTTTCATCTGCTGGATCTGCAGTCCAATGAAGAACTTAATCTCCCCTATGAGTGACATCTCAAACTCTTTCTTCATCTCATCTGCAAACTCATTACTCATCTCATCATCAACAAATACCTCACAGATTAGGATCTGATATCCTTCAAACTTCAAGTAGATATTGCTATCTTCGCTTGTTCTCTCAAATCCAATCTTCACAAGATGGGAGTGCAGGCGTTCATACCATGCTCTAGGTGCCTGATTTAGACCATATAAGGCTTTATGTAGCCTATACACCATGTCACTATCTTCAGATAGGGAAAACCCATCTGGTTGCTCTATATACACCTCCTCTTCAAGTACACCATTTAGGAATGCGGATTTTACATCCATTTGATATACTTTGAATCCTTTAAAGGCTACATATGTAAGAAGCATACGAACTCCTTCCAATCTGGCTATAGGAGCAAAGGTTTCTCCATAGGCTTCTCCTTCTTCTTTGGCATATGCTTTACACACCAGTCTGGCTTTGTTTCTAATCACTATGCCATTCTCATTCAGCTTATTTCTAAAAACCCATTTGGTACCAATGACATTTTTATGCTCTGGTCTGGGTACGAAAGACCATGTACCTTTTTTCTCTATCTGGTCGAGTTCCTCTTCCATTGCCTTGAACCAGTCTTCATCTTTATGTGCCTCTTTGAATGATCTAGGGTCAAATTCAGATATCATACATGAGTTTTCTCTGACCTTTCTTCTTGTAAGGATTCCTGCATCCTTATCTTTTATTATTGCTTAGGATTATGATTTAGCTTGACATACCAAGGAATGGTCTTGATAGATTCCTCTTGCTTTTCTTCTTCATCCTCATCTCCATCAGTATCAGCATCTACATCTACTGGTGTAGGAACACTGTTACTGGTACTTGGTTGCCTAGCAACCGGTTCCCAGAAGGTTACAACCGGTTCATTTATCGCTTTCTCACTACTGGTTTCCTCAAATTTCTCAGAGGTTTCATCAACTCTTCCATTGATGCTTTCCATAATTTTCTGAGTCCTATTATTGAAACACTTGAGAGCTTTTCTCTTGGTGGAATACCCTAGGAATATTCCCTCATCACATTTCACATCAAATTTTCTCTGGTGTTCACTCCTCTTGATGTAACATTTTCTACCAAACACTCTAAAGTAGCTAACCACAGGTGTCTTACCGGTCCAATACTCATAAGGAGTTTTATCCTTACCTTTCTTGATGAGTACCTGGTTCATTGTGTAGACTGCAGTGCTCACTACTTCTCTCCAAAAGGTGTGAGCAACCTTTCCTTGAATCGGCATTGTTCTTGCTGGTTCAACCATAGTCCAGTTATTCCTCTCTGCTAGTCCATTCTGCTATGGAGTCCGGGGGGTAGATAGTTGCCTCTTGATGCCATGTTCTTCACAGTACTTGTTGAATTCACCGGAAGTGAATTCCCCTCCTTGATCAGTTCTAAGACACTTGATCCTTTTACCGCTTTCCTTCTCCACTAATGCTCTAAAAGCTTTGAACTTTCCAAAAGCTTCAGACTTATCCTTCAAGAATGTGACCCACATCATTCTTGAGTAGTCATCAGTGAGAATCATGAAGTACCTATCACCTTGCACACTCCTAGTTTTCATAGGACCACACAAATCATGATGCACAAGATTAAGAAAATTATCAGCAATGAAAAGTTTACCTTTAAAGGTTGAGGAAGGCATTTTCCACAATTGACACTCTTTGCACAAGGTATTTTCCAGTTTGCTCAACATCGGCAACCCTCTAACTGTCTTGATCTTACTGGCCTTCACAATGCTATCAAAGTTTACGTGGCAGAGTCTCCTATGCCATATCCAGCTATCATCAAATTTAGCCATAAGACATGTACTTATATTTGCATTCAGCTGAAATAGGTTACCTTTGGTCTGCATACTGGTGGCCACCAATTCACCACTCTTTCCTTTGATTCTGCACACTCCATTCTTGAATTCCAAAGTGAGACCACTATCATTCAGCTGGGCAACACTTAGAAGGTTGTGTTTGAGACCATCAACCCAATACACATTGTCAGCACTACTCTTTCCATTCAGAGAGATGGACCCTCTGCCTTTGACCATACATGGTACATCATTGCCAAAGTGAACCACACCACCATCATACTCTTCCAAGGATAGAAACTTGCTCTGGTCACCAGTCATATGGTGAGAACAACCACTGTCAATAATCCACTCATTGGAATTATCAAAGTGGGAGACAAGAGCCTTCTTGTCTGACATATCTTCCTTGACAACAACAAACACGATATCTTCATTTTCTTCATCTTCTGACTCCTCATCTGTGACACCTTCATCAACTACCATAAAACAGTTTCTCCGGTTTCCTCCTTTGAATTTCTTGAACCTTTCCGATTTGTCCTTGTTGTCACCATTAGGACAGTTTATAGCAATATGTCCTATTCAGTTATAAGAAAAGTATTTCAAAGGGAGCTTACCTCTGTATTTACCGGTTCCTTTAGGATGTTTCCTGGCAAGAAGAGCTTCAAATGCCATCAGAATCTCCTCATCATGCATTTCTCTGCTCTGTCTTGGTTCACCACTAGTGCTAGCTTCTTTTCCCTTTCTGGATGGTACAACAAAAGCTTCAAAAGCTAATTCAATTTTTTGAACACTGCCATCAAATCTATTTAGCTCATAGGTTGTCAACTTTGCAATGATGGAGTCTAGGGATACCTTAGTCTTGTCTATTGATCTCAACTCCTGAATAGCAGCAACCCTTATTGCATAGACCGGTAATAAGGATCACAGGACTTTGCTTACCACAATGGAATCTTCTATTTTACCACCTGCACTCTTGATATCTCCGACAACAGTTTTGATTCTTATTCTATACTGTTGAATGGTCTCACCTTCAACCATCTGCATGTCTTCAAACTTCCCTCTAAGGCTTTCTTCCTTAGCTTGTTTTACATGCTCATCACCGCCATAGATATTTTCAAAAGTATCCCATACTTCTTTGGGATTTAGTTTATCTTGGACATCAATAAACTCAATGTCAAATAAACTACTAATTAGGGCTTCCATGACTTGCCCATTCTCCTGCATCTCTCTCTTTTGGTCATCGGTGAGAGTACCGGTAGGGGCAACATAAGCATTCTCAACATAGCTCCAGTGTTGAGCACCCATTCTTCTAATGTATATCTTCATTCTATCTTTCCATATACTAAAATTATCTCTGTTGAACTTTGGACCTTCCCTCTTCATCATTAGACAAAGATCTTTTCCTCAAGCGGTTAAGCTTATAGCACAGAGGACTTGGAGGATGCTTTGATACCAATTGATAACTCAATGATGAACGGATAGTACCAAACCGGTACTAAGATGGGGGGCGAATCAGTACAAGAAAAAATGCAATCCTAAACCAGTTTGTCAGTAGACATTGTGCTTAAGTAAACAAACAATAACACCGGTCTTAAACAAAGTACAACCGGCAAAACCCAAAATAACTGAGACAAGCATAAACCGGTTGACACTTATATTTTCATACAATCTAATACTTCATTTCCATTTCACCCTAGTGCATGACTAGGTAATTTGTCATCAAAGATATATAAACAGCTAGATCAACATGATTTACCTTTAGACACAAATCACTCAATCACATGAATAACACCACAAATGACACACATATTTTTCACGTGGAAACCCAACTGGGAAAAACCACGGTGGGGATGAATGCCCACAAGCTATTTTGAACTCTTTAGAAGTTCACTCTGTTAGGAGCCTTGTCCGGTTAAAGACTGATACAATAGGTTCTATTAGGAACCGATCCTGTTAGGGATCACCTAGTTAAGGGATGGCTAGAATACCTGGTTAAGGGTTAAACCTTGTTAGAGGATTTAAAGAACTCAATGAATTTGAGTCACCCTGTTAAAGGATTTATAGTAATTTGATTAAAGCTACCCTGTTAAGGGATTTTCAACTGTTGAAGTGGTTAGAGATCAATAGGTATTACAATGATCTGGTAACAACACTCAATGCCAATGCAGATCCGCTTTAGCTCCTCTTCACCTTCTGCACTTATACTCTGTAGGTATCACTTCTCTCCTCTGGTCTGGTGAGAATCATGTATCACTTCACTTGGATACACACACACAAGTTTTGCCAACAACATCAGAAAGAAACACAATATCGACCTTATAGGAAACAGATAGGTTGGTAGCATAAACCCTAAACCCTAAACCTGTTAGGTTAAGCAATTCAAATGGTTCAATCCTGACCGTTGAGCACATTGCATTAAATGCAACAGTCTTGAACCAATCTCAAGATGTTCTCCATCGTTCTTTTTCCACCGATTTCATGGCGATCGATAAGCCATCACTCGTTATCACCGTTTACAGACTTCGCACATTCCCGAGGTAGATAGGAACAATCTCCTTCATGCAAGATCCTTCACTCGCACAAGGCTAACGTGGCAACGCGATCTGTTCTTTGTTACAATGCTAACTCATCACACAAAGTCACCGGTTGAGTCGCACAGGCTTGAAGTACTTCAACCGAAAACCCTGAAGTTGAGACTACCAACCGGTAGTTATACAACGCTTCCATGTACCGGTTCCCATAACCATGTGTCGGTTCACCTTGAACAAACACACCTCTTCACTTTGGCACATATATCAGCTCACAATGTTATATCGGTTCTCACATATACCGGTTCTCTCTTCTTCAACATATTGACATCAATGACAACATACAATGTCATCATGTCCTCATACCGGTTCACATAATGCCAATAGAGAAGGTCTCCCTTACTTTTTGTTTTGGCTTCCAACATTTGCCTTTTTCTTATTCTTGCTTCTAGTTGCGATACCTCCATTGGGTCCCTCCTTATTCGATTTTCCCTCTTTCGTACCAAGAATCCTAAGATTTCCTTCTAGGACTTCCATTTCCGCACTATGTGATGGGGTTTTGCATTGAAACAACTTTGGGCTTCCATTGGTTAATAGCAACAGAGGCTTAAGATCAGAAAGGTTAAAATCCTACGCTTCATTGAAGTCTTACTCACTTGCTTTTGTATGAGATGATGTAGACACATTGTCATTGGGACTTTCCTCTACTTTCTCCTGATTGACTGGACCTACCTCCTGGTCCTCTGGATCATTTTTATTGTTTACCTCTATTCCTTGCTTATCTTCTTTAGTACTTTCTATTTGATTATTAGAATAGACACAAGCAGGTTTTTCATTATTACTATTCACATCCTTCTTCACCTCCTTTTCTAACTCAATCACTTCCTTATATGGATAACACTCTACTGGTGGGTCTCCTTTTTTCTCTTTCATTTGCCATTTCTGCTTCACATTACTATCATTCTTGTTGTTCTTACCCTTCTTAAGGGGACAAGAATTTGCCCAATGGCCCGATTGTTTGCAATGAAAGCAAGCAAATGGGAGTGATTCATATTCAATCGCTTGGGTCCATTTCCCTAATTTAGATATAATCTCAATAGATTGGGGCATGTCCATCATTTGATTAACATTTACGCAGATGCGAGAAAAAACTAACCTTGATTTAGCTGCAATCATTGGGTCGATCGAGAGAAGTTCTCCAAAATAACTCGCTATCCCCTTAAAGACTTCCTCATTCCAGAATTCCAGCGGAAGGCCCGAGAGGCGAGTCCACAAAGGCATCGACACAAAAAATGACTCGTCAAGAGAAAGGTTTGGAGCCCATTTCTATAGAGCCAAAGTTGACTTGCCGAACATCCATGGACCTTCACATAGAGCCTTATTCATATCTTCTTCAGAGTTAAAAGCAAAGGAAAAAAAACCCCTAGGCAACGCCGCCACATCCACTTGACCATTGAGAACCCATTTCCTCCTTATAAAATTCCTAACAACGTCAATGTTAGGCCTAAAACTAGTGAATCGTCTGACTAATGTCATGGCTAAACCAAAGACAATAAGATCTACCAACTTATTTGGAACATAAATAGCAACCACCCCTGTATTTGGATCACAAATATTTTTAACTTCCAGAAGCCCTGTTTTAACCAGCGGCTTCACTCCAAAAAGCGAAGACCATTTTTTTCCCTTACCTCTATTGTGTGGGTCCCCAGTTTTGGAATCTTTGTCTTCCACCAGTTTGACTATCTCCTTGTCCTCTTCTGTACCTTGGGATGCCTAGAATCCTGCCTGATTGCCAGTTCCACCCCCAGAGAGACTGCCTTCTCCAAGGAATCCACCATTCCCAGATTTGAAATTTGGGATTCCCGCTCGTTGTTCTCCTTGCTGCTCTGCACCCATAATTCCAATCAAAATCCATGTTTCCTTCCTCACAGCCAGTCAAAATTCTATTATCAGCTGGAAATTAAAATGAGGGTTCCTATTTTTTTTTGTTTCTTTTCAACAATAGTTGTAAAGACAATGTCTTCATTTACGAAACAAAATCCTATCAAATGCAATCAAGATTTGAACATATAGGAAGATAAAACAAAGATTTTCTTTTCTAATATTTTGGTTTTTAGCTCATGGAAGGAGAAAAAAGAAAGAAACAAGGAGAAACAAAGCCCTACCTCTTCCTGAAGCAAATAGGAAAAAAGGAAATTTGGGTAACAACAAATCCACCAACATCAAGACTTCAACATCTCTTCAGTCTCTTCAAATTCTCCAACAATCCTCCTCCCAAACCACCAAGAACCAAGAAAAACATATGAAGGGAAAAGAATCCCCAAAATAAAAACCCTAGATCTCCTTTTTGTCCAAAACAAAATGGAGTAATAATAAAAAAAATATTGAAATTGCCATATCACATTTTATGGGATTTAAAAATCTATTCCCTCATAAGATTTTTTTTAAACAACTTCCAAATTAGAAAATGAAATATTAAAGTATAGTAAAATATAATAAGCAAGATATAATAACTTATTCTCTTTTTCATCATTCAACTTACACACACACACACACACACACACACACACACACACACACACACACACACACACACACACACACACACACACACACACACACACATATATATAGATTTCATTTAAATCAAATAGACCAATTTCATAAAATAATCAACTTCTCCATATTAGCTAAATAGAAATCGAACTTGACATAAATAAATAATGTAGTTAAAATAATCAAGGTAAATAAATAATTAAAGATTAAAATTGTTAAATAACAATATAGTCAATAATGCAAAATCAATAAATATTCAATAAATTAAACTGACTTAAAACGTAAATGGCCAAATATAATCTCGAAATCTCAATATGAGCCTTAACCAAATTTTAAACGCGAAAATAGTAAATAATTAAAAATCGTTAAATCTTAATAACTTTTAAAATAACAAAATTACTAACGAGGCCATAATTAGTATTAAGTAATCACTCAAACACAGTCAATCAACTATCACAATTTAAATGAATTAAATAAAAAATCAATCTCTTAGCTCAAAGAACTTAAATAAAATAACCGAATAATCAACTAACCATGCCACATACTCACAAGTCATGATGATGATGATGACATGACAAAATTGCCAAGACTGATAACAAGGATTCGACGTCAAACCTAGACCTAGAGTGTAGGAACAGAACCAATAAAATCTATGAACCACATATTTCCATTGGGAAGAGGCACACTCACACCTATCAAGCCAGTGGAGCTCGCACCTGGTTGCCCGAGAGGAATGAATGCCTTAGTACCTGCAACCTTTCAACCACAAAATAATACATGTGCACATATATACATACATAACAGACAAATGGAGGAATGTCGCAATGACACATCTCACTTGCAATGAGTGATGTGACGTTGATTCCCCCATGCATATAGTCAAACAATAGTCATACAATGAGAAATACATCTTACATAAATCAAAACTGGGGTTAGTATGTACATCTCATCATAAGCAATAATCAATAAAAGCTATCCATCTAAGCATCAACATGACATAAATACATGTAGCAATGAGAACATCTTCATGATATCTAATCACATAAGGTTGCAACAAAGCATGAGAAAAATAAATATTATCAGAAGTCACGAAGCATACAATATCTATCAATAATCATCAATGAGCACATATAAAAGCTAAAATACATCTATGCATCACATGAATCCAAGCAAGTCTATCATATCCATCACACAAAATAAATGTCTAATCGAGTCTATCAAAATGGAATAAGAGTCTGCTCAAGTGTGGGCATTACAAGCTCTCTAAAATCTTTCCACCATTCAAGCATACTATCTTCTCTATTTACGCAACCCTAGTTTGATAACTTATCTGCCACCTTGTTGCATTTTTTCTTTATATGAGAAATTTAAATTTTTTGAGAGTGATTCAATTTGGACTTAATAATCTCAATAAACTTGTTTAATTTCTAATTTTGTGCTTATCGCTTCACAATTGAGTTTACTATAATCTGCAAATCGCCCTCAAGTTGAAGTTTTGATATAGAAAGTCGAACAACTAGATTGATTGTAAGAAGTTTTTCTTGAGCTTCCACCTCAATGTTAATTCCTTCTTCCAATTTTTGGGCACTAATTTCTAGCATGTTTTCAGCTTCATTCATGTCTACACAACCCACACTTGAGGATCTAGGATTTTATTTTGATGCCCCATTGAAATTAAGTTTAACCCACCCTTTCTCTAGTCTTTGCCATACAAATTCTTTTGTTTGCTGAAGTGGATCAACCCATTGAGGCCCATTAATGGGCCTATTAATAAGAATATTAAATGATAAGATAATTTAAATATTGTAAAGATGAGCATAAAAAAATCATATTGAAAAAAAACAGTAGAATATAATATATTTTAAAAATTTAAAATATTTATACATCAAACAATCGTGTTCGTTGAAAATAACTCAAAGATAATACTTAAAATTAAAATTGATGCATCAAAAAATTCTCAAAGCTAATAATATATAATTTGTGTAGAAGATATCTAAGCAATTAGCAACAAACATATTTAATATTATATATTTTAAAAAAGTTGTATATTAAACAATGATGTTTGATGAAAATAACTCAGAGCATACTCAAAATTGATATTGATGCACATACATATTCTCAAGGCTAATAATATAAAATTTGTATAGAAGTGATGCAGGAACATCTCTAGTTCTTGGCAATCTTGGATCACCCAAAAATATTTACATTCTAGTTTGTTTTCTATTTTGTTTTTTGTTCAGTTCGACTTTGCAGTTTCAATATTTCATTTTGTGTGTTTCCACATTTGTTCACTGGACCTGGTGGAGCTAAATTTTTATTTGTGGACTTTTTCATCTATCTTATCCTAAGTTCATAGAATGTTTGGATCTTTTTTTGGCAACTTATCACTTTCGCAATGTGAGTCAGTTTTTTGACTTGAACATAGGAGCCGCTTGAAATTGTTTTACTAATGGAGAATCTTGTGGATCATTTTCATAGCTTGCAAAGCCTAATTTCATTTCTTCCAACATTCCTTGGATTGTGGCCAACCTTTCTCTTAGGTCTGCACATCATTCTATGTTGTTTCTAGAGGAATTCTTTTGGCAGAGGCCGACCTTGTGGCTCTACATGTTACATCTTTATTCATAGACAATTGTTCCATGTTTGGCTGATGCAGATCTTCCCAGAGCTATGAATAACATATGAATCAATGTAATTAATCATATGAAAGATAGGTCCTTAGATATAGAAGATTAATTAGAAAGTTAGGATACCCAGAGTTGGCTCGCACTCTTGCTTGAGCTTGAATGTTGTATGTTTTGTAAATAGGCCTGTGAGCCGAATCCGTAAAATCTAATGTTTTTGGCCAACTTGTACTCAAATTTCTCAATGTCACATAAGTTTGATTCTACATTGTCTCTATCACATTGTGTTTCTCTTGTTGCATGGTCCAGATAGTTCTCTTTGATGACCCTCCTATCTGTGACTGCACCAAGAAGATATATTAGCAATTAGCAACAAATGTATTTAATATAAAATTTGTATAGAAAGTATCTCAGCACTTAGCAACAAATGTATTTAATATCTTCTAATTATCTCAATGAAGAGAAGTTATATAGAGTTCTTCCAAATCAAGGGCTCCCTAGAGGCTCTAAAATTTGGAATAATGTTCTCAAATGCAGAAACATAATCCAATTAGGTTTTTTGTGGCCGATTGACAATGGGGACAATATCCGTTTCTGGGAGGGTACTTGGTTGGGGGATAAATCATTAATTTTGCATCATTCCTTTGAGTGTATTTGTGATGATGCTAAGGCATTCTTTAGACATTGGGTATTCGACTATAGCTTCCCTTCTAAATCTTAAAGGGATATCTCACTATGTTGCCATTTTTAATCTCTCTTGTTGCATACAACTCAGGAGCTACAAAATCCGCTAAAACAAACTAGAATTCCTCTTTTCCAAAGAGAAGACAAATTCATATTGAGGCTAAACCCTGGGGGTGAGTTTACTATTAAGTCTATTTATCTCTCTCTCGTAAAGAAAAATAATTCCTCGAGGTGTTGGGGGAACGTTTGGAACCGATAGCTAATTCCTAAGATTAACTTCTTATGGTGGACTACCCTACACAACAAGATCCTAACCCAATATAATCTTATGCAAATGTGATGAGGAAAGCCCTTCCCACCTTATACTCAATTGCACCTTCACTAAAACTCTTTGGGACTTGGTGCTACAAAAGATAGATTTTCCTTGGGTTAAGAATAGGGACCTCTAGCAATTTGTAATGGACTAGAATGGGCCCTCTCACAACCCCCTAATTAAGAAATTATGGAGTTTGATCCCACCCCATCTTGTCTAGCGCATCTAGAAAGAGAGAAACAACAAACTTTTCCGTGATCTTGAAAATTCTTTTGAGGTGGTTTTCAGAACCTTTTCCAAGCTCCTTTGGGAAAACGTCTCTATCATCTCTTGCCCTTGTCTATCCTTTCCTCCCTCATTATTTGATGACAAAATTTCTAATATTAGAGGTCTAACTCCCTCTTTTTCCAAATTGGATGATTCAAAAAGGATGGTAAGAAGGAATACTATATGGTGTCCACCTAAGTTGGGGTGGTATAAGATGGATTTTGATGGTGCTGCGAGACAATCCATGGGGGAGGTGGATACAAAAGGAGTTCTAAGAATGCATATGGGGGAATTGGTGGTAAATTACTTTAGGAACTTGAAGGGTTATTCTAATAACCAAGTTGAATGGATGACCTTCCATTGGGGACTCAAAGTTGATCTCTTAATTGATTTGATGACCTTAGTCATCGAAGGTGATTCCAAACTCATCATTGATGTAGTTAATGGATTAAGTAAGACTAATTGGTCCATTTGAGAAATAATTAGATACATTCAAAATTTTCTATTGGGGTTAGAGCACTTTGAAATTGGTCATGTTTATAGGGAGGAAAATATGGTTGTAGGTGCCTTGGCGGCGCTAGGTTTCCAAATTGAATGATGGAGATGCTGGAGGAGGAATGATGACAAGTTAATCCCAAGGGAAAGAAATCCTACTGACTTCAATTCTTCTCTTGTAGCATATTGTGTTTTTGGAAAGTGTGAGGGATTATAGGAAAATACAGGTGTATTTATGATTCCGATAACCTACACAATACTTGCCTCCACATTTATTGCATTATTTTTGGAAAGACATTCATAGATTTCTCTAGTGTGTTTCTGATTTTTCTGCAAAACTTTCGTATTACTCAAAGAATTGGGAGAGACTATGTACATACTGAGCCCGATAAGAAAGATGAGTTCAAGAATATAGAAATTATAGTGCACATTTGTAGGGAAGGAGGGGTTGATGGGTACCTTGAACTAATGCAAGGTCTTTATGAAGAATTGTTGATGCAATTTGCTACCTCTTAGGTTAATAGGAGAGTCACTGTTGGAGGAATTTTGTTTGAAGTCAATGAAGAAGCGACTGTGCAAGCGACTAGTCTCTCAATGGAAGGCAAGAAATGGAAGAGAACTAGTCATGTGGCGAATAGTGAAAGCCTTAACCAACTCTTTCATGGTAATGAACCCCTTGGGTATGTGCAGGATCATGAGGGGCCAAAAAGTGGCACTATGAAAAAAATGCATTTTCCATTTGCCCAAAAACACAAAAAATCCATGTTGACATTTTTCGTTGGCTTGGATGTTAGTACATGTAGTCATGACAAAAGCCAAAGCTTAATGGATATTGGAAAATATCCGATATTTGATATTTTTAACCATATATTATATAATGTATGATATATATTATATTATATAATATATTATTAATATATTATAGGGCTAGAGTTCAAAGTTGGGTCCCAATCCTACAAAAGTCTACGGGTCGGGAGAATTACCGACTAGAAACGGGCCCCAATTTTTTACAAATTGGGTGCCTGTTTCGCTTCGGGCACTCGAGCCATGAATAAAATGGGCTCACGTTTTCAGAAATGTGCGCTCATTTGGGTTCGAGAACTCGAAGCAAAATGGGCACCCATTTTTTACAAAATGAGTGCCCGTTTTGTAAGTGTATTTAATTTTTTTTAAGGAACTTTTTCCTCATTTTCACTGTTCAGAAAACGAGTATACGATTTGAGGAAGCACGAGTGCCTGTTTTCAGCTTGCCAGTCGACCCCCTAGATCATTTTTTTCCTCATTCCAGGTACGTACCTTTGTTTTTTATATATTTTTTCATTTATTATTATTATTTTTCTAAAAATATGTTAATTTATGTCATTTTTAATTGTAGCGAGTAGGTTAAAATTTTAAAGTTTGAAAAATGTTTCTGTTTAATAGTGTAAAAAATTTATTTAATTTTATATTTAAAATAGTTGTTTTTAGTTTTCAAATATTGTAGAAAACCTCAAAAATAAAAAATAGTTAAAACTTAAAACCCTAGGTAGAAAACAAAAAAAAATGTAAATGAACAATAAACCCTAGACAGAAAACAAATGAACAATAAACCCTAGATAGAAAACAAATGAACAATAAACCCTAGACAGAAAACAAACGAACAATAAACCTTAGAAAAAAATGAACATTAGACCTCAGACAGAAAACAAACAATAAACTATAGATAGAAAATGAACAATAACCCTCTCTCTCTCTCTCATATTACCTACTCTCTCCTTCTCTGTCTCTCTAGGACTTTTTTAGTGCATCCTAGGACATCTAAAGACATTATAGGATGCCTTAATACATCTGAGGACATCTTTTGACCCTGTAAGAAACCGAGAACCCTTTAATACATCCTACTACATTCTTAGACCCATTTTCACCCAAATGCTACATATATTTAAATGTTATACATGTGTATAATTAGATGTTTAAATGTTTAAATTTATTTTTGATATGTTGAAATGTTACATTCTATATGTTTCTCATGTTATGCATAAATCTTAAACATGTATAGTTAGAAGTTAAAATGATATCCTAGGACCCCTTAGTATAACCTTGGACCTTTTAAGATACCTAGGACCCCTCAAGATACCTAGGACCCCTTAATAGGACCTTTTATGACATAAGATTCCTTAGACCCATTTTCACCCCAATGCTATATATATTTAAATGTTATACATGTATAGTTAGATGTTTATATGTTTAAATTTCTCCCTCTCTCTCTCTCTCTATATATATATATCTCACTAATACTCTCTCTCGATATCTCACTCACTCTCTCTCTCTATCTCACTCACTCTCTCTCATTAGCTACTCTATCTCTATCACTCACACTCTCTCTATCTTGCTCACTCTCTCTCTATCTCACTCACTCACTCTCATTAGTTACTCTCTCTCTCTCATTGCCTACTCTCTCTTTCTCTCTATCTCACTCACTCTCTCTCTATCTCACTCACTCTCTCATTAGCTACTCCCTCTCTCTCTCTCTCTCTCTCTCACTCACACTTTCTCTCTATCTCGCTCACTCTCTCTCATTACCTACTCTCTCTCTATCTCACTCACTCTCTCATTATCTACTCTCTCTCTCTTTATGAACTCTATCCTCTTTTCTCTCTCTCCCTCATTCACTCTCTCTCACTCATTGTCTCTCAAATTACCTACCCTCCCTCTCTCTCTAGCTCTCTTTATTTTAATCGTGCATAAAAGTTTAAATGTTAAAATTTATATTTGTATTTAATTATAATTTTTTTTTTGGAAGGTGAAATGTAAATTAAATAGTAATTGTAAATTTTCATGTTTGTATACATGTGTATACTTAGATGTTTAAATGTTTAAATTTATTTTTGATATGTTGAAATGTTATGCTCTATATGTTTCTAATGTTATGTATAAATGTTCTCACTCACACTCTCTCTCATTACCTGCTCTCTCTCTCTCTCTCTCATTAGATTCTTTCTCTCTCTCACTCACTCACACTCTCTCATTACTCTCTCTCTCTCTCTCTCTCTCTCTCTCTCTCTCTCTCTCTCTCTCTCTCTCTCTCTCTCTTCTCTCCCTCTATGAACTCTCTCCTCTTTTCTATCTCTCCCTCTCTCATTATCTCACTCACTCTCTCTTCTTTTCTCTCTCTCTCTCTCTCATTAGCTACTCTCTCCTCTTTTCTCTCCCTCTATGAACTCTCTCCTCTTTTCTCTCTCTCCCTCTCTCATTATCTCACTCACTCTCTCTCTCTATCTCACTCTCTCTCCCTCATTCTCTTTCTCTCCCTCTATAAACTCTCTCCTCTTTTCTCTCTCCCTCCCTCTCTCTCTCTCTCTCTCTCTCTCTCTCTCTCTCTCTCTCTCTCTCTCTCTCTCTCTCTCTCTCTCTCTCTCTCTCTCTCTCTCTCTCTCTCTCCAGCTCTCTTTATTTTAATCGTGCATAAAAGTTGAAATGTTTAAATTTATATTTGTAAATGTTGTATTTAATTATAAAGTTTGAATGTTTAGATTTATATTTCTAAATGTTGTATTTAATTATAAGTTTTTATTTTGAAGATGAAATGTAAATTAAATAGTAATTGCAAATTTTCATGTTTGTATATATATGTAGATTATATTCACATAATGGATGAGTTTGACATAGATGAGTTGTTAGGTCAGATAAAACCTCCACCGCCTCCACCTCCACCCCCACCTCCACCCCCTCCACCTCCAGCTCCACCTACTCCTAAGGAGTTGATCCTCATCCTTCTATGCAGTTACTATGCCTTACAGATAATATGCAAGGCATTGTCCATTCTGTACAGAAATTGGATGGGGAGTTTGATAGATATCGCACATTGATATATTCCATGCATGCTTATTATTTTGATGGCCTGTCTTATAAACAGGTCAATGAGTTGAAAATAACAAAAAATGATTTGAAACGTTATTTTGTGAACCCGATAATGGGTGAGGAGAGATCTGAAAAAGTCACGTATATCTATTAGATGGTGTAGGCACCTGCAGATAGCTGCACACTTTTGGGAGCATTGGTGGATAGTATTTGACCATCCACCACACTCTAATCATGAGAAGCTGATGTATTTTTTGAAAAAATTATGGGAAAAATTTGAATTGGGTAAAAAACCTAGTTACTTTGACATCAGATCATTTTAGGGGATAGGCCGAGGCATGCCATAGGATAGGCCAGGGGCCAAATTGAGTGATAGAGTTAAAAATCATGTGCGTGATTATCCCCTTTTTCCTCTTCCCATACTAGTTGCTCCTACACCCAGTCATCATCGAGCAGTTGAATCTTCTCTTGGTTCACTAACTGCCCTTTCGGGCAATTTGTTAGAGCAGTTGCACCAGGTGAGAGCTAGCCCCAACATAATACATGTTTGCACGAGCTGCTGGGGTATATGTACAGGTCCTCAGAGTGATTCTTCCCACAGAGGAGATTATGATCCTGTTGATGCTGATGCGGCCCATGGTGGATACGATGATGTTGGTGAGGGTGTAGATGATGATGTCATCTCTTCATATGTTAATCTCATGTGCGCAGATGATGATCATCCTACAGAGGTACAAATTTATTTATATAATTTATAGTGCATTATTAAATTCAATATATATACACATATGAACCATAACACGAGTCAATTTTTCTGAACAGAGGAGGGTTCATACTATGTCATGGAGGGAGCCCCATCATCTTACCTCCATACCTCGAGATGTTGGTGCCCTGTTTACGGTATGCACTTTCATCTAGATACATTAAAGTACATTTAAAATAAATAATTAAAACTTGAATTTAATAATGTGTATGATATTTTTTTTTCAATTTTGTAGGGTGTTTCGGGTAACACAAAGGTTGGCAGTTCTTCGTGCCCCGGCCCATCGATCACTAAGGCTTAGCCTCATTTACCCCTAGTACTTTTTTATCTATTAATTTTGAGTGTTTATATTCTTACTAAGTTATGTGCAAGTCCAATTCATACCTATTTTTTGCAATTGTAGGCTTTTGGGTTGTCTGATGATGCATCACGTGTACATCCTCACCCATCAGTGACTTTGGTTGCACATCAAACACCATATGTATGCTTTTCTTCCATAAACTTCTTCTTATTATATACTTTATAATTTATGTATATACAAGTTTGATTTGTGCTTTATATATGTTGTTTAGGTTGACACCACTATCACTCTTGGTATGGCTACGAGATTGAGCCAAATGCAACCATCGACATTGACATTGTCATTTGAGGACTTGTTATTATTTTTTTAGGACTTGTTATGTTATTTGGAATTATTAAGATATCAAGACTTGTTATGTGATTATATATATCATCAGTTGTTATGTGATTTGGTGCCCTCTAGTATGGATTTTTTGCACTTTACTTGTACAAGATATTTGTGTGTCGTGTTTTCATTCTAGGCTCACACATGCATCCTAGGTAGAAAATATTCATACTAAAATTTGTAACACATGCACATGATATGATATTAATAAAGATCAAAGATAAAACTACTAATTATGAAAAGACATTGTAATCTTAACTAGAAGCATAGGTTGATGAAAAATATAATAGTTATGAAATTTTATAGAAATAAAATAAAATTCAATTAACTATGAGTGGAGAAAAAATTTAACCTAGAACAATGTGACAGTTAGTTTTAAATCTTGCATGTTCACATAAAGGTCATCAATTTTGCATAATAAAATAATAGAACAAACAATGCAATATAACTCTAAGCTTATTAAAAGAGATGAAAATGATAATTGAAAATGTGCTAGATAAGGAATACTCAACTATTTAATGGGAATTTATTATGTGTAGAAAGATCATGACACATTGTTAACATTAAGCCAAAACTGTTTTCTAATATACATATAAATTAAAGGTGCACATGGCATATATGTAAATTCTTATGATAATGTTGTATCTATTGACATGGATGTAATAAAAAATAATTAATTCATTCTTGTTTTCAATCTAATTTGAATAATTACCAATGAATTTTGAACTTGTCATTGAACACAAAATCTTAAATGCTAGGTCTTTATTGGTTTAGTATAAATAGTGATGGGAAACAATTAGCCTTTAAAATTGACATTTTTGGGAGCAATAAAATTAGAATATGAAAAGATAGGATGAAGTTGTTGAATAGTGTTGCCCATTCAAAATGAGTACTATGGTGGACTTATAACATAGACTTGTTATCATTCATTAATATGTACTTATTTGTTCATGTAATTGACAAGATGAATTGATTTTACGAGAACTAGATTAGAGTAGGACATATACATACATATATATAAACAATCATCAACTTATTTATATTGAATGAAGTTTTTGATTACAGGAAAAGTAGGTTTTGAAGGGATCCTGAAACCCTTTACAAAATAATCCTAAAAGATAATAGCATTAAGCAATAAGAAAAGACAAACTACCAAAAACCCAGCACAGTTATGGGCAAAAATCAGCCAAAAAGCCCAGCAAAACCAACCACATCCAACCATAACAGAGAAGAGACAGAAAAAAAATTACTTAATGTTTTTTAGGGTATTAGCCAAATTTCCACTAATCCCTTGTAAATCTTTAATATTATCCCTAAGCTTAGGGATTTCCTTGGAAGAGGCCACACCAACTTTTTTCATGCTTGCCCTTTCTCTTTTCCCCGCACCACTAAGAGAACTTTCCATTGTTCCTACCTCGATAGCATCCTCATCAATATATAGATCCATGATAGGTTTGGGGGAGCTGGAACCATCGAGAAACTTGGTAATTTCCTCTAAATTCTTAGTCACAGAGGAAAGAATATCCGGAATCATTAGCAAAAAAATTTTCATAGCTATTTTTCCTTCCTCTAGATTACCAATCTGAGCTTCCAACTTCTCCACTTTTTCCTCCATTCCTTTACTCCAGTGTTCCCAGTTTATTTCAGCTTTCTTCCCTTTCTCTTCCTACTGCTTATTAGTTTTTTCTAGATTCTTTATTCCTTCATAAACCTGCCTGTCAAAATCCATACGAGCCTCAGACTTGTTTTTGAGTTTATCCAGAATTATCCCCTCTCCAACTTTATCTTGATCCCTTCTCGAATTCTCCTTGTCCTTCTCCTACTTAGTTTCCTTGTCCTTCTCCTGCTCAATTTCCATTTCCCTTTCCTCATTAATCTTGTCTTGTTCCTCCATAGGCTAGCTATTAACAATTCCAATGCTCACACTATGGGTCAAACTATTTTGATCAGAGACTTCCTTAGCTCCTCCATCCTCTTCCCCCACTTCCTCTTCCTTCCAGCTCTCCTCTCCTTCAGACTCATCAGTCTCCGTCTCACTGCCATCTTTTCCAATGTCCTCTGAACCCTTGTCCTCTTGAATTTTCTCCATAGTAGCCTTTTTACCTTTTTTGCTTTGTGTCCCCTCATCCTTGCTAGACCCGCCTTCCTCCAGCTTCCTCTTTCCTTTCCCTGGTGACACCGACAATCTCTTATTTTCCTAGATAGCCATAATCTTGCAATGCTCATAAATGAGTAGAATAAGGATGCAATGAAGCACAAGCAAAGAAGGGTTCTTGTTGTGCTTATTCAAAGACCGCGACAAAGACCTAAAGAGGTAATAGGGAAAATAAATCCTCTTCTCATGTCTAAAATGATTTAAAAGCACAAAATGGTATGTGTGGACCCTGGTAAAATGACCCTCCATAGTAATATATTCCATAATTGCATTAAGCACACAACCCCATATTTTTTTAATATTGGAAGTATCATAATACCCCCCATAGCTTTTCCTATTTTTGCTCTCTCCTTCTCTTTAGGTGAAAAAAGCTTAAATGCATTATTAGACACTTTCAGGTCTCTAAAGAAGTTAAGAATAGAGTGGGGCATACCTGTAACCGTCACAATGAGATTTGTATCCAGCTTAAACCTAACACCATGAATTTTGAAGGAGTTGTTTATACAGTTTTCAGTGACATTGGTTACCGCTAGGTTAACTCTACCTTTATCATAGTCAACCAACTTTTCCATAAAATTCGTCATGAATCCTTTCTCTAGCTTTGCCCAAACCTTAGGCATCTCCTTCCATGTATAAATATTATCAGGTTCCTCTCTTCTTATATCCCCCCCCATTTTAGATTTACAATTTCTCTTCTTCTGCAACTTCAGAGCTTTCTTCCCAATGACACTCAAATTTTTGAAAATGCATACCCACAAAGTGTGCGGAGAATTAATATTCTTGATTAGGACTCTACCCTTTTGACGTGTCATCATTACCTTTCTAAATATTTGAATATTACTCATTACAATATTCATGGTTAATTGTGCAATCCCTCTTTCCCCATGAATCTATCCTTTTTGATAAGTTCTTTAATATTAAAATCCATATTAAATTCCCCATTCCATATACATTGAGCTTCGGAATTTACGCCAAGGTTCGTTAACCCATCCGCAACCCAATTTTTTTCTCTAAATGCATGTTCTATAATAATAGATTTAAAGCTAGTAATTATTTCTCTAGCTTTAAAAATAATATTTTCTATAGTCCATGAAGGCTCAATATCACCCTTGAGGCATTTAATTATGTTAAGTGAGTCTCCTTCCAACCATAGATTATTATGATTAAGATCTTTTGCAATAATCAAAGTGTTCAAAGTCGTTGATGCTTCAGCATAATGACTTGTTTGATTACCCAAAGGGCCAACAACTACCACAAGGCAACTTCTAGCAAAATTCCTGACAATGCCCCCATAACCAGCTTTCCTTGGGTTCCCCTTAGACGCCCCATCAAAATTGGCCTTAATCCATCCCTGAGAAGGAAAGCACCATACAAGACCATCCCTACCCTTATCCACACTGATTTTGTTAATGGATAAATTCCATCTTTCATTAAAATCTTCTTTAGCAGCTAAACCATGATCAGTTCCATTTAGACATTCAAAAACCCCCCTATAGATTTTATCCACCACCACTTCAGGGTTAGCACTTTTATCCCTAAAATTTTTTTTGTTATGCTCCTTCCAAATATTCCATATTACATTAGGGAGAGTAAGTTTCCAAAGCTCAACATTCTTAGAATTAGAAGAAGGACAATACTATTGCTGCGAGAACTCTTCCAAAGAGTTCAAGAAAACCCAACTCAACTTCCACCTACTAAAAATAATATTCCAGATTTCCTGACTGAAAATACACTGGTAGAGGATATGACAAAAAGACTCCTCCTCTTTGCAACAAAGAGAACACCTATTAGGAAAAATAAATCCACGCTCATGGAGATTATCAAGAGTTAACACCTTATTTTGGATAAAAATCCAAAAGAAGATATTAATTTTGGGCGTCAACTTCTTTATCCACACTTTAGCCCACAAAGGGATCTCGTTCAGAACTTTGTTGTGGATAGAAACTGTAGAAGACACAAAATATTTCCCATCCAAATTTTCCCTCCAAACCAGACAATCCTCAACGTTGTCCATAAAATTTTTAGAAGAAAGCAAAATATCTAGAAATTTTAATCCCAGACAAAGCTGGCTGAACTCAATCCACTTCCCATTTCTCCATTAGTCTCTAACAAAGACTCCATACCTACTTTTGAACCAGTCTTTCCATTCCTTAAGGATAGAAATTTCCTCGAGCAGTTTATCCATAAGCCATCTATCCTCCCAAAATCTAATAATTCTCCCACTCCTCAATTTCCACATTCTTCTAGCTACAACCCAATCTTTAACCGTTTGAACTACATTCCAAATTGCAGATCCTTCAACAAAGAAAGCATTTTCCATAAATTCTTCCTCAGATGGTTGCATGTAAAGGTATTTATTTTTCCAAATTAAATTCCATTCTCTTTCCTCTTCTTTCATTCTCCAAATTTGTTTAGCTAGCAAGGCATTATTCATAGTTATGATATTCCTTAGTCCCAAACCCCCATACGCCTTAGGAGTACAAATATTATTCCAAGAAATAAGGGGGATTCTATTTTTATCTTCCACTCCCGACCATAAATTTTTTTTTGAATTCTTTCAATTGCTTCTGCAAACTTTCTAGGGATTTTAAACAAGCTGAGGGCATAGATAGGAAAATGTTGAAGGGTATCTTTAAGCAACGTCACATTTCCCGCTTGGCTAAGGAGGGCTCCTTTCCACCCTGCCAACTTGGTATTGAATCTATCAACCAACTTCATCCATAAATTCTCTGAAGGCTTCAGACAAAGAGGGAGACCCAAATAGGTTGAAGGAAACTCAGCAATTTTGCATCCAAGGATTCTTTCTATCCTCCTTTGTCTATCCTCAGGGGTATTGATAAAGAAAAAAGAACTCTTATCCCAATTTTTTTTTTGACCAGAAGCAGTTTCATAGGAATCCATAACACTCTTCATGTTTCTCACTTCCCTAATGCTAGCTTCTCCCATACTGATCGAATCATCAACAAACTGTTCATGAGTACAGGTTATGTTGGAAGATGAAGGTTTAAGGCCTTTGAGTTTCCCTTCTTCCATATTTCTCATAATAAATCTACCCAAACTTTTAGCTAAAATAGTAAACAAGATAGGAGAGATGGGATCCCCCTGTCTTAGGCCTCTAGTGCTTTTGAAGAAACTAGAAGGGGATCCATTAATAATAACTGCAGAGGTAGAAGTTCCAGTCAATTGAGAACAAAGCTGAATCACCTTTTTCCCCAAACCCAAAAGCTTTCATAATTCTAAAAAGCAATTGCCAATTCACTCTGTCATATGCCTTAGACATATCCAGCTTAAGAAAAAAACCCTATTTTTTAGCAGCAGTTAAAGAATGAATGTTCTCATGAACAGAAATAATAGAATCCAGAATCTATCTACCAGGGACAAAACCATTCTGCTGAGCTGAAATAATGCGGGGAAGAATATCCAGCATTCTAGAAGTAAGAACCTTAGATATAATCTTGTAAACAAAATTACAAAGGCTAATAGGTCCGAACTTATTAAATGAATCAGCTCTAGAGATCTTAGGAATAAGAACGATAAAGGTAGCATTGAGTTATTTTAGAAGCCTCCTTGAACCAAAGAATTCTTTAACTCCATTACAAATATCACTCTCCACAATATGCCAGAAGTTCTAGAAAAACAACATAGGGAATCCACCCAGACTAGGAGATTTATCTCCATGAAAATAAAACACTGGCTCTTTGATTTCCTGACTCGAAGGGATCCAAGATAGATTTTTTTTGTCATCCTCATTTAAAATAGGAGGGATATCTTGAGCAAGAAGATCTAGATTTCTGATATCTAGTACATCCACCCCTCTCAACAGATTGCTAAAAAAATTCATAGCTTCCTTTCTTATTTCATTTTCATCCAATAAAATCCCCCTATTGCAGGATAATCTGGAAATCCTGTTTGCTGCCCTATGCTTAAGAGCAGTCAAGTGAAAACACTGGGTGTTTTTGTCACCTTCCTTCAAATACAATGCTCTTGATCTTTGTCTCCAAAAGGTTTCTTCATTAGAGATAATTTCATGGTATTTAGATAGCAACCCATTTTCAACATTTCTCAAATCCTCAGAAAGCCCTTCCTCTTGGATTTTCTCTTGAACATCTTTTATATCAGTCTTAATTTGAGCTTTACTTTTAAAGATATCTCCAAAAGTCTCTTTGTTCCAGATCTTGACTTTAGCTTTAATAATGTTAAGCTTTTTGGCAACTCTGAATAAGGTCGTTCCCTCAATCTCTGAATTCCACCATTCAGCAACACAGACTTCCAACGACGGGTGGGATAACCATGCTTTTTCAAATCTAAAAGGAAAATTTCACTTAGCAGAAGTTGAATTGGTAGTGAAAGAAATAGGATAATGATTAGATCCAATCTTAATAATTGACGCCAAAGAACAGTTATACTTAGAAAGCCAATCAGGAGAAATAAGGGATCTATCTAACCTTACTTGAATAAGATCAAAAGCAGTTCTTCGATTGGTCCAAGTGTAATTTATCCCTTGGAGATCCACATCCATCAACGCTTGATCATTAATAAAATCCATAAGATCTTGTCTACCCTCCAGTTGCAAAGGGAGGCCTCCCATATTTTCATCCTCTTTTAAACGAGTATTGAAATCTCCCATGATCATCCATCTTTTTTCAGCAAAAATTAATCTGTCTTCAGCCAGGCTCCTCCAGAATTTAGTTCTTCCAGCTTTAGAATTAGGCACATAGACATTAGTGATAACCCATTCAAAGTTATCCTTAATATGCTCAAGAAAGACTAAGGTCCCATTGACCACTGAAGCGATTTACTTACCTATAATAGTAGTCTGATTCCAAAATATAGTTGTACCTCCCGAGGCACCCTCCGAACTGACTCCTATCACCCCATACTTTTGAATATTCTAATCCTTTCCACTTTATCCTTACACATCTTAGTTTCCTGAATAAGTACTACATCCGATTTATTATCTCTAATAATATTATGCAACACATCCTGCTTATGTGGGGTATTCAACCCTCTAATATTCCAAGAGGTTATCTTCATACTTTAACCAAGGATAAGGCTGACTCAATGGAGCTCTGTGTTCCATCAACATGATTCTTCCAACTTTCCTATTCCCTCTGATTCTTTAAGGAAGGTCTCCCCTTCTTTTTGCTCTGACTTCCAACATCTGCCCCTTTCTTATTCTTGCTTCTAATTGAGATACCTACATTGGGTCCTCCATTATTTGACTTGCCTTCTTTAGTACCGAAAAATCCTAAGATTTCCCTCAATAACCACCATTTCCAAACTTTTAGGAGGAGTTTTACATTGGGAATTCAAGATCATATTTCCATTCTGCTTCGGACTTCCATTGGTTAATAACAACAAAGGCTCAGTATCCAAGATATTATAGTCCCACGCTTCATTAAAGTCTTCCTCATTTTCTTTATTATTAGATGAAGTCGAAGCATCATCATAGGAACTCTCATCAACTTTACCTTGGATAATAGGACCAACCTTCTGATCCTCTGATTCAGATTTTTGAACCTTTTCTTCTTTCCCATGCTCTTCCTCCTTCTTGCTTTCTTTATAATTGTTAGAACAGTCACAAACACATTTTTCAATGTTACTATTCACACCCTTCTTTTCCTCATTTTCCATCTTGGTCACTTCCTTCTTAGGGATAACCTCTAAAGGTAGTTCATCATTCTTGTCTTTCATTTACCATTTCTGCTTCAAGTTGCTATCATTTTTACTAATCTTACTTACTCTTCTTAAGCGGGCAATATTTCACCCAATGATCTGACTTTTTACAATGAAAACAAACAAACGGGAGAGTTTCATATTCAATTGCTTGGGTCCATTTCCCTAATTTAGATAGGATCTCAATAGATTGAGGCATATCCATCATTTGATTAACATTCACACAAATACGAGCAAAAAATAACCTTGATTTAGCTGTTGTCATCAGGTCGATTGAAAGAAGTTCACCAAATGATCTCGTGATCCATTTAAAGACTTTCTCATTCTAGAATCCAGTGGAAGGCCAGGGAGATGCATTCACACAGGCGCCGATACAAAAAAGGACTCATCTAGCGGGAGGTTAGGAGCCCATTTCTGTAAAGCCAAGGTTGACTTGTCAAACTTCCATGGCCCTTCATAGAGTGCTTTATTCATATCTTCTTCATTTTTAAATGCAAAAGAAAAATAAAACCCTAGGCCAAGCTGCCACATCCACTTGACCTTTGAGAATCCATTTCCTCCTTATGAGATTCCTTACAACATCAATGCTAGGTCTAAAACCAACAAACCTTCCCGCTAAGGTCATAGCTAAGCCAGACATAGTGAAATTAACCAGCTTAGCAAAAACCCCTGTTGTCGGATCGAAGATATTTTTAACTTCTGAAAGACTAGATTTCACTAGAGGCTTGACTCCAAAAAGAGCAGACCATTTCTTTTCTTTACCTCTATCATGTGGGTCCCTAGTTTTGGAATCTTTCTCTTCCACCGATTTGATTGTCGTCTTGTCCCCCTCAGTACCCTAAGAAGCCTGGGGACCAGCATGATTACCAGCTCCACTCGCAGAAAGATTGCAATCCCCACGAATTCTGGCATCCCTAGATTTGAAATTTGAATTTCCCACTCACCACTCCGCTTGTCGCTCCTCTCCACCCATGTTCCTACCACTTCTTGAATTATATTGAATGAAGTTACATCAATTGACATGAAAAAATAACTATCAAAATTAAAAACTATCATCGTCAATTAGTGAACATAGGGTCAATGTACATAATTTATTTATTTAACGAAAGTAGACAAATAAAATGTTGTTTATGAAACCAAAATTATATCAATACACATATGTTCTTCTAGGGGTCCTGCAAAAAAAAGAATGTTCAAATGTCATTAAAAATATATATTTAAAAGTAAAGTTCAATTTACACTACAAAAAGTTAAATGTATTTTATTCAGTCTAATGTACTCACCAAGTTGTACTTGACATCTCAATACAAAAATTTCATTTTACCTATGTATGTAACAACAATATATATGTTAAAGGGACAAAGACAAAAATTTACCATAATTAAATTGAGTTCTAGGACCTTATATGGTATTACCATATAACAACAATAAAATAATTGCACTCACCTAGTATTACAACTTTGATTAGCCAAAAGTTATAAAATGCACAAGTTCAGTGTCATCCATGTTACATAAATTTGTACTTGACACCTAAACACCAAATTAATTAGCTACATGTATAAGAATAAAGAAGACATATATACATATAGAAAGTTACATACAAAAAGTTCACACAATTAACAAAAACTTACATGCATAAATTTGATTCAACCTAATGTACCATCTACATCCTCTCTCTTCTGCAATGTGTCTATGATTGTCTTGTGCTCTTCCATTGAAAGTGTCCATAATACCTTATTATCAAGTCTCCCTTTGTATCTTTCTAATTTGATGTTTGTTGCCACCACTAAATGAGAATAGTGTATAATCTTATTTTCTGATTGGTAGTCTTCATAAGCTGGTAAGCCATTCCTTCTTGTTAGGTATTTGTGTAGCCATGTTCCAACTACCACAACAACCCCAACTGGATATTGAAAACTATCATAATCTACTTGATGACATATCAATTTTTTCATAGGTTCTACACATTTAGGTAGCCAATACTCAGTCTGCTCATCATTATCCTCAGGTGCAACAACAACATACACATGTCCTACAAAACAAGATTAAATACATGTAGAAATAGACCCTATTAGAATTTATAATTCAAATACAATCATAAATTATATGACAATACATAAATAATATAATTTAAAACTATAAACAAGAAATTGAATTAAATTACGATCATTATCTTCTAATGCAAATACATGATCTGGGTCTTCATTTCTTGTAAGATCTTGATATCATGTCTCACTAGGTATTAAGGATTTTTGTTGCCATTCTTCAACCCATTTCGTATTCTTGCATTCTTCCCATTCACCTGCAACACAAAATTGACAAAAACATGTAAGCTCCCTAGTCCATATAGTCCAAGTGTTAGAATTAGAACTCTTAAATGAATGCCATCTAGCTAACCCATTGATTGTATCACAATCATATCTTGGAAGGATATTATCCTCATCAACTAGCCAAAAGAAACGTTTAATTGTAGAGTTCTGACTTGATCCTATGGATAAAGATGCACTACACCAATCCACAATTGCACTTGCATTTTTAAATTTAGCTTTTTCCTCGAATTTGAGTTGCTCTCTTAACACATGCACCAGCACGATCATTATCTCCTTTCCTGTGTCCAGCCTCAAAATAACTCCACATTCGTTCGATATTAGTTTTCTTATGTATCCTACTCAACCAATAAAATATTCTAGCATTCTTGAACTGCCCTGTGCAATTATCTGGCCATATTAGATGTTGTGTCATCTGAATTTCTCTCTCCCTCAAATTCTCATAAAAGGTCTTGAAGCAATACTAGACAAACTTTGATGAGTGTAATTTGTTATCACTCATATAGAGATGGTACTCTCTCAAAATTTTATGATCCTCTTCTGTACTATCAGGTGCATGCCTATAGACAATATGAACAAAAAATGCTACTTGCACCGAATTGTAATATTGTGATTGGACCTCATCTTGTGGTGCAAGTGTGTAGTTCTCTACAAAGTCAATGACCAAAAGTATACTACCAACAGGAAATGCATTCTTACATATTCGAAATTGACCATCGAACCATCTATCATTTTGAGAGTGTTTAACATATTTAGGTACAATCTTACTCTTAAATTCATTCATAAATACATGAATAGTAAATTTTTCAGTAATTAGATCGCACCGTCTTCCAACCTTTCCATCCTTCAATGGATACTCAACAATTTTAAATCTTTTTACATCAAGTAATTTTTATCCAAAATCAATTGAAATATTTTCATGCAAACATTCATCCAACAATGCAAGATTGCCACATATATCACATACACTAGAAATACATGCATTGGAAATAAAATATTTCTCATTAGGTGGGTTGCAAAACAAACTTGATATAAACTCTTTTATAGTTTCAGGTTGTATATTTATACCACATTCTTGCAACATTCTATTACTATGCATGGTAACACATATATATCGAAATAAATCATAATGGTAATGAAATTGAACATGAGTTTTGCAAGAACATGTGACTCTTTCCTTGTTAATCCAAACATACCAAGGTTTACACTTTTCAAAAGACCTTTGACTAATGCTAATAATTAACACCTTATCATTCAAATTTTTTTTGTACAATTCAGTTTGAGTCATGTCCAAAAGGTGTTTTGGATGTGGATCATGAATTTTTGACCCAACTCTTAATTTAAGCACATCTCTAGCATTAGATGATACTCTTGTATTATCATGCTAGAATTTTTTGATCAAAGTTTTGACTTCACCAGTAAGTTTCATATCA
The DNA here is from genome assembly GCF_030272615.1 of Cryptomeria japonica. Lineage (NCBI taxonomy): Eukaryota > Viridiplantae > Streptophyta > Pinopsida > Cupressales > Cupressaceae > Cryptomeria > Cryptomeria japonica. The sequence continues at coordinate 267,038,495 of NC_081406.1, forward strand.
GACCTTCCTAGTCTACCACTAAAAATCCACAAATTGTTTGTTGGATCACTTTAAAATTTAACTCTTCTCTTTTACAACTCTTGACAAAGTTTTACGATGAATATTAAGATGTCCACTTATGTTAGTCATCATTATTTTATCAAAAGTTATTTTGCTTACTAAAGTTAGTTGTTATTGCTCGTTGTGCCACATTCCTATCTTTAGAATGAGTTTTCTTTTGGATTGTATCAAAGGCGCTAGCAACAGTCAATACAAATTGTTTTAAAGACTCATCTTTCTTCTTGGGTTTGACATAAAAGCCTAACTTCTTCATCACTTTCTGCATTTTAGTCATTTTAATTAGTTGTAACATTAATTGACATTGAAACCCAAATTTCTTATTATCTAAACAATCTATTTACATGTGTCCTAATCTGTCTCTGTTAGGACCCGGGGGCAATTGAGGTGGGGGGGGGGTGGGGGTGAATCAGTTGTCAATTAATTTCAACCAAATATAACTTAATCAAACTTGATACTTAATACTGGTAAACCAAACTTAATGTCGGTTGAGAGATTAGCACTTAATATTAATACCGATGAAACTCAATGCATATAACAAAAAGAGAAACAACATACACAACACATAACACAAAGATTTGTATGTGGAAACCATGTAAGGGGAGAAACCATGGTGGGAAAAATTACCCACAATAAGATGATACTACTGGAGATAGTATGTGTATACAAATGGGGTATGCACATGTAGAAAGGCCAACCACCTAGAGATCACTGCTCAATCACAAAATAGGAGTCACACTAACTACAATTGGATGATTAAATCCAATGATAATGTACTGCTCAAAGTAGCATCTCCAATGCTGGATTAAGTACCAGTTAAGCTCTGATAGTCACCTTCTCTATGGTCTTCTTATATAATCTTCAATGTTCTCACATACCATGTTACAATACCATAACCGTATACCATCTCTTTGATCTATATCTTCCTTACATCATCTCACAAATGAGATCTTACATATATACCAAAGCCTAAGAGCAAATGTGTAGGTCAGCTAATAAAGAATATTACAATTAAATCAATTTACAACAAGTCAAGATGTGATGCATCATGTCGGCTCAATACAATTACAACAATATCCAATTGATCAAATCATCTCCATAACGTGTCATGCTGATCTGGAATAGATAATGCATGTCGGTCCATAACCTAGACCAATTTGCTGGTAACAACAAATATGTCAACCCAATTAGACCAATAACCAAAATACCAAAACCAAGTATCCAAACCATGTCTTCGACATAACCAAGTGATCTCCAGATGATAACAAGTCATCCTCAGTGTTGGTGAACAATATACCGGTGACTGTGCATAAGTCACTGAACTTGTCGGTGAGCATAACCAAAGATCTCCAGAAGGATAAGTGTTGACATCAATGACAAAACCAATGCAACACATCCATAATACCAACAATCTCCCCCTTTGGCATTGATGGCAACACAAGATGGAAAAACATCTAAGTGCCAACAAAGAATGCAAAAAACCAAAAACCAACAATCTCCAGAATAGATCAATACCAGAAATCAAAATACAAATGCAGAGAGTATCTATCTCTCCCCCAATGAATAATATCTCCCCAAAGGATAATGTTTGTTTTTCCATAGATATCTCTCCCCATTTGACATCAAATGCCAAAGAAATACAAATACCAGATAAAACCAATTCATAGAACCAACTACTCCCCCTGAGAAGTAGCTCTCATCCATCAAAGCCGAAAAAAAGGTTTCTTTGTTAATTCTGTCGATTTGATGCCAATCATCAACTATCTAAGTCTCTACCGATGAGGGTATAACCCTAAATTTCTCTATGATATATTCAAGAGTTTCCTTAGGAAAAGGCTTAGTAAAGATATTTGCAATCTGCTCTTTAGTATTCACATAAACCAATCTCACTTCTTTTGCTTCAACATTTTCTTTCAGAAAATTATATTTGATAGAAACATGTTTAGTTTTAGAGTGAAATACTGGATTTTTAGATATATCAATTGCTGTTGAATTATCACAGTAAATGATTATAGGTTCTTTGCGTTTTACCTTTATGTCCTTCAACATTTTCTTAATCCATAATACCTAAGTACAATTAGTTGTTGCTGCAACATATTCTGATTTTGTTGTTGATAATGATGTACAACTCCATTTCTTGCTCAAACATGAAATCAATATGCTACCAAGAAAGAATGCCCTGCCGATGGTGCTCTTTCTATCATCTACATCTTCTACCCAATTAGCATCGGTGTATGCACATAAATCAAAATTTTCATCTTTAGGATACCATAAACCAAGATTTGTTGTGCCTTGTAGATACCAGAAAATCCTTTTCACTGCTGATTCATGATTTTCTCTAGGAGTACTCTAAAATCTTGAAACAATACACACTGCATTCATTATATCAGGTCTTGTTTGTGTCAAATACAGTAAACCTCCAATCATATATTTGTATCTTGTCGGATTAACAAGAGTTGAATCATCCTTCAATTTCAATTTATCAGTTGTAGTCATAGGAGTACTTACTAGTTTAGAGTTTTCCATACCAAATTTCTGTAGTTCCTTCAAGTACTTTGTTTGACATATGAATATACCTTTATCAGTCTGTGAAAACTGCAATCCTAAAAAGAATTTTATCTCCCCATTCATAGACATTTTAAATTTTTCCTGCATCTTATTAGCAAATTATTTACACAATCCATCTTCTCCTTTAGTGTAACCAAGCTTCAAAATATATTTGTCCAATCTAGCATACCAAGCTTTCGGAGCTTGCTTCAATCCATATCTTTATCATTTGTCAATTAAAATCCATTCCGTTGTTCAATGTAAAATTCTTACTCAAGATCACCATTCAGAAATGCACATTTTACATCCATTTGATATACTTTAAAGTTCTTGTGTATTGCAAATGCAAGAAATAATCTGACTGCCTCAATTCCAGCTACCGGTGCAAAGGTTTCATTGTAATCAATTCCCTCTTTCTGTGAATATCCTTTACACACTAATCTTGCTTTGTTTCAGATTACCTTACCGTCTTCATTAAGTTTATTTCCAAATACCCATTTAGTTCCAATTACATTTTTATCTTTAGGCCGGAGAACCAATGTCCATGTATTGTTGTTTTTGATTTGTTCCAATTCATCTATCATAGCTTTAACTCACCCTTCTTCCATGGTTAGAGACTTTCTCTCTAACTCAACCCTCATCTAACCCAAGGGTCTCATCAAGAATTCATGGCTTTTCCCCTGGTTATCCCTTTAACCCTTGCACAAGAGTTTACCCCTTGGGTTAAGGCTTTATCCTTGAATAACCCTAATCTAACCTTAACCCTTACCTCCTAGGGTAACCTTTGATGAATAATGATGATCAGTAAATGCTCAACAGATATTGAGAGGGGGGGGGGGGGGGGGGCGGAGTTGAATCAGTATAGACAAAAACTTCCTGCAAACCACTTTGACTGAAAAGACTACACTAACTGGTAAACAATATCACCAATCTAAATCAGGACACTACCGGTAAAACAAAGTGGGACTGTGAAAGACAAACCGGTAACACTTAGATCTTCACAAAACCTAATAACTCATTTCCATTTCACCCATATGCATAAACAAGTAATACATCAGAAATATAAAGACCACTGGATCAACATGCTTTTACCACTTAACAGAAAACACTAATCATCACATGAAAAAACATCACACATGACACACTTATTTTTCACGTGGAAACCCAACTGGGAAAAACCACAGTGGGGATGAATACCCACAAGTTATTCTTTGAACTCTTCTGAAGTCCGCTTTGTTAGGAGCCTTGTTCAGTTAAGGACTTTACAATAGGTTCTGCTAGGAACCGATCCTGCTAGGGATCACCCGGTTAACGGATGGCTAAATACCTGGTTAAAGGTTAGAACCCTGTTAAAGGTTACCTCGCAAGAGGATTTGAAGAACTCAATGATTTTGAGTCACCCTGTTAAAGGATTTACAGAAAGCTGGTTAAATCTACCCAATTAAGGGATTTTCCAACTGCTGAAATGGTTAGAAGTCAACAGGTAAAACACTGATCTAATAACAACACTCAATGCCAAGATAGATCCATTTCAATTCCTTTACTTCTACAATCACACTCTGCAGGTATCAACACACTTCTTCGGTCTGGCAAGAATCAAGTATCTCTTCACTTGGATACACACATAACATTTGCCAACAACTTTACAATACAAATCATCATCGACCTTATATACAACAATTAGGTCGGTAGCATAAACCCTAAACCCTAAGCATCTGGGTTAACAATACAATCGGTCCAATCCTGACCATTTAATCACATTGCATAGAGTAAAACAATCTAGAACAGATCTCAAGACGTTCTCCATCGTTCGTTCTTTGCCGCTTCTGGAAGTTGATAACCCATCACGTGCTCTCCACCATTTACTGAGACTTTGCATATTCCTAAGGTAGATAGGATCAATCTTCTTCATGCAAGATCCTCAAGGAAATTCTTCACGCGCACACGGATGACATGGCAACATGATCCGATCTTCATTTCAATGCTAACTCATCACAGAATGTTGTCGCTCGAATCACACAGACTTGAAATGCATCAACCGAAAAGCCTGAAGCTGAGACAACCAACCAGTAGTCATACCAAATGAAAACCCCAATACAAAACTTTCCATATACCGGTTCACATTCCAACATACCGGTTCACTTGAACCAACATACCGCTTCACTTTTTCACATATACCGGTTCACATCATCATACCGGTTCTCTTGCTAGTTTGCTTACTTCAATATACCAGTTCATACTTCAGCATATTGACATCAATGACAACATACAATATCATCATGTCATCACACTTTGCACATATGCCAACAATCTCCCCCTTTGGCATTGATGGCAATATACAAAGTTATCTCTCAGCTTCACATCTTCTCCCCAATACTGCAAATATTTTCTCCACTTCACATCTTCTCCCCAATACTGCAGATATCTTCTCTGCTTCACATCTTCTCCCCCTTTGACAATAATGCCAAAATGGAGGCACAGATATCCATGTTCCACTATGCTGCTCCCCCTAAGGAGTAGCATCCTTCAACACACCAATCGTGTAAAAGATTTGTCAATGCAATACCTGACTGATGTGGAGCACATACCTTTAGTTCACCTATTGAAGGGGCAACACCCCTAATTCATCTCTTAAATAGGTAAAAGTAGCCTTCGTTAGAGGCTTGGTGAATATATCTGCTAATTGCTCCTTACTGGAAACATGTTCCAATACAACCTCTTTGTTCTAAACTTTCCCCCTCAAGAAATGATACTTGAGCTCGAAGTGCTTGGTTCTAGCATGCAATACCGGATTCTTGGAACTATTAATTGCACTTGTGTTATCACAAGATATACTCACCAGTTTAGATACAGGGACTTTGAAACCACTTAATACATGCTTCATCCAAATTGTCTGAGTACAGTTCATAAATGCTACTACATATTCTGCTTCTACTGTAGACTGAGAGAGACAACTCTTCTTCTTACTTATCCATGAGACTAGTCTACCACCGAGAAAGAATGCACCACCGGTTGTGCTCTTCCGGTCGTCCACATTACCAGCCCAATCGGCATCTGTATACACTTTGAGATTGAAATCATTATTGTAAGGATACCACAATCCATAATCTATAGTTCCCTTTAGATATCTAAGATTCCGCTTGACTGCTACCAAGTGGGATTCTCTTGGACTTTTTTGGAAACGTGCAACAATGCCCACTGCATGTGCAATGTCTGGTCTATTGTGTACTACATAGTGCAACTTACCAATCATTGATCAGTATTCCTTCTCATTCACCAACACTGAGTCATCTTCTTTTGACAATTTACAACCGATCACCATCGGTGTACCAACCGGTTTGCTGTCTTCCATGCCAAAGGTCTTCAACACCTCTTTGACATACTTGGACTGAGTGATAAAGATACTATCTTTCATTTGTTGTATCTGTAGTCCAATGAAGAACTTAATCTCTCCGATCAGTGACATCTCAAATTCCTTCTTCATTTCATCTGCAAATACATGGCTCATCTTGTCATCTCCACCAAAAATTATGTCATCAACAAATACTTCACAAATCAGAATATGATCTCCTTCTGACTTCAGATAGATATTGTTATCTTTACTTGTTCTTTCAAATCCAATCTTCACAAGATGGGAGTGTAAACATTCATACCATGCTCTAGGTGCCTGCTTCAATCCATACAAGGCTTTATGTAGCCTACACACCATATCACTGTCTTCTGATAGAGAAAACCCATCTGGTTGCTCTATATACACTTCCTCTTCAAGTATTCCATTCAGGAATGCAGATTTTACATCCATCTGATACACTTTGAATCGCTTGAAGGCTGCATATGCAAAAAGCATTCAAACTCCTTCCAATCTAGCTACTGGAGAAAAAGTTTCTCCATAGTATTCTCCTTCTTCGTGAGCATATCCCTTACATACCAGTCTGGCTTTGTTTCTTACCACCGTGCCATCTTCATTCAGCTTGTTTCTAAAAACCCATTTGGTGCCAATAAAATTTTTGTGCTCAGTTCTGGGTACCAAAGACCATGTACCATTCTTTTCTATCTGGTCAAGTTCCTCTTCCATAGCCTTGATCGAGTCTTCATCTTTATGTGCCTCTTTAAATGTTTTAGGCTCAAATTCAGAGATCATGCAAGAATTTTCTCCGACCTTTCTTCTTGTAAGAATTCTTGCATCCTTATCTCCTATGATCTTCTTTGGATCATGATTCAACTTTACATACCTAGGAATGATCTTAATTGTTTCCTCTTGCTTTTCCTCTTCATCCTCATCTTCATCAACATCAACATCTACCGGTGTAGGAGCTTTGTTACTCATACTAGGGTGTTTTGACACCGGTTCCCAGAAGGTTACAACCAGTTCATCTACCACTTGCTCACTGCCGGTTTCCTCAGGTTTCTCAGAAGTTTCATCAACTCTAACATTGATACTTTCAACAATTCTTTGAGTCCTATTGTTAAAACACTTGAGATCTTTGCTCTTGGTGGAATATCCTAGGAATATTCTCTCATCACATTTTGCATCAAACTTGCTCTGGTGTTCACTCCACTTGATATAACATTTGCTACCAAACACTCTAAAGTAGCTTACTACAGGAGTCTTACCGGTCAAATACTCATAAGGAGTTTTATCCTTACCTTTCTTAATGAGTACCCAGTTCATAGTGTAGACTACAGTGCTCACTGCTTCTCTCCAAAAAGTGTGAGAAACCTTCCCTTGAGTCAACATTGTTATGGCTGCTTCAACTATAGTCTAGTTGTTTCTTTCTGCAAGGCCATTTTGCTGTGGAGTCTGGGGGGCAGACAATTGCCTCTTGATGCCATTTTATTCACAATACTTATTGAATTCTCCAGAGGTGAACTCACCTCCTTGATTGGTTCTGAGGCATTTGATCCTCTTACTGCTTTCTTTTTCAACTAGTGCTCTGAAGGCTTTGAACTTTCCAAAAGCTTCAGACTTCTCTTTCAAGAATGTGACCCATGTCATTCTTGAGCAATCATCAATAAGAATCATAAAGTAGCTATCTCCCTGAACACTCCTAGTTTTCATAGGACCACACAAATCAGTATGCACAAGATCAAGTAAATTATCTGTTATGAAATGTTTACCTTTGAAGGTTGAGGAAGACATTTCCCCCAGTTGACATTCTCTGCACAAAGGATTCTCTGGTTTGTTCATCACATGCAATCATCTAACTGCCTTGATCTTACTGGCTTTCCCAATGTTATCAAAATTTACATGGCAGAGTCTCCTATGCCATATCAACTGTCATCAAATTTAGCCATTAGACATTGACTGATATTTGTATTTAACTAAAATAGATTACCTTTGGTTTGCACATAGGTGGCCATCAGCTCACCATTCTTTCCTTTGATTTTTCATACTCCATCTTTGAATTCTAGAGTGAGTCCTTTATCATTCAGCTGAGCAACACTCAAGAGGTTATGCCTGAGACCTTCTACCCAATACACATTATTAGCACCGCTTTTTCCATTTAAAGAAATGGACCCTTTTCTTTTTACCATACAAGGTGCATCATTACCAAATCGGACTACACCTCCATCATACTCTTCCAAAGACAGGAACTTTCTCCAGTCACCAGTCATGTGGTGAGAACAAACACTATGAATAATCCACTCATTAGAATTATCAAAGAGGGAGACAAGAGCCTTCTTGTCTGATACATCTTCCTTAACAACTACAAATACTATGTCTTCGCTTTCTTCATCTTCTGATTCATCATCAGTGACACCTTCATCAACTGCAACAAGACAATTTCTCCTATTTCCTCCTTTGAACTTTTTGAACCTCATCGCTTTGTCCTTATTATCACCATTAGGATAGTTTACAGAAATGTGTCCTATCCTATTGCAAGAAAAGCATTTCAAAGGGAGCTTACCTCTGTATTTTCCAGTTCCCTTAGAAAGTCTCTTGGCCAAAAGAGCTTCAAATTCCATTAGGATCTCCTCATCATCCATATCTCTGCTTTGTCTAGGTTCACAGCTCGTACTAGCTTCTTTACCCTTTCTAGATAGTGCAACATATGCTTTAAAGGCTGAATTAGTCTTCTGAACACTTCCATCATAATTGTTTAGCTCATATGCAGTCAACTTAGCAATGATAGAATCAAGGGACACCTTTGTCTTGTCAATAGATCTCAACTCCTGAAAAGCAGCAACCCTTATTGCATAGATCAGTAATAAGGTTCTCAAAACTTTGTTAACAATGGTAGAGTCATCCATTGTACCTCCTGCGCTCTTGATGTCTCCAACAGACATTTTAATCCTTATCCCATATTGTTGAATGGTCTCTGCTTCAATCATCCGCATGTCTTCAAACTTTCCTCTAAGGCTTTCTTCCTTAGCTTGCTTCACATGTTCATCACCGCCATAGATAGACTCCAAAGTATCCCATACATCTTTGGGATTGTCTTTTTCCTGAACATCTATAAACTCAACATCAGATAGGCTATTGATAAGAGCTTACATTACTTCCCCATTCTCCTGAATTTCTCTTCTTTGATCATCGCTAAGAGTACCGGTAGGGACAACATAAGTATTCTCAACATAGCTCCAATTTTGAGCACCCATGCTTTTAATGTATATCTTCATTCTATCCTTCCATATCTTAAAGTTATCTCTGCTGAACTTAGGACCTTCCCTCTTCATCATTAGAATAGGATCTTTTCCTCAAGCGGTTAAGCTTACAACACAGAGGACCTGGAGGACGCTTTAATACCAATTGATGAATAATGATGATTAGTAAATGCTCAACAGATACTAAGAGGGGGGGACTGTGAATCAGTATAGACAAAAACTTCCTGCAAACCACTTTGATTGCAAAGACTACACTAACTGGTAAACAGTATCACCGATCTAAATTAGGACACTACTAGTAAAACATAGTGGGACTATGAAAGACAAACCGGTAACACTTAGATCTTCACAAAACCTAATAACTCATTTCTATTTCACCCATATGCATAAGCAAGTAATACATTAGAAATATAAAGACCACTGGATCAGCATGCTTTTATCACTTAACAGAAAACACTAATCATCACATGAAAAAGCATCACACATGACACACTTATTTTTCACATGGAAACCCAACTGGGAAAAACCATGGTGGGGATGAATACCCACAAGTTGTTCTTTGAACTCTTCTAAAGTCCGCTCTGTTAGGAGCCTTGTCCGGTTAAGGACTTTACAACAGGTTCTGCTAGGAACCGATCCTACTAGGGATCACCCGATTAAGGGATGGCTAAATACTCGATTAAAGGTTAGAACCCTGTTAAAGGTTAGCTCGCAAGAGGATTTGAAGAACTCAATGATTTTGAGTCACCCTATTAAAGGATTTATAGAAAGCCAGTTAAAGCTACCCGGTTAAGGGATTTTCCAACTGCTGAAATGGTTAGAAGTCAACAGGTAAAACACTTATCTGATAACAACACTCAATGCCAAGACATATCCATGTCTGTTCCTTTACTTCTGCAATCACACTCTGTAGGTATCAACACACTTCTCTGGTCTAGCAAGAATCAAGTATCTCTTCGCTTAGATACACACATAATATTTGTCAACAACTTTACAATGCAAATCATCATCGACCTTATAGACAACAATTAGGCCGGTAGCATAAACCCTAAACCCTAAGCATCTGGGTTAACAATACATTTGGTCCAATCCTGACCATTTAATCACATTGCATAGAGTAAAACAATCTAGAACAGATCTCAAGATGTTCTCCATCGTTCGTTCTTTGCCGCTTCTGGAAGTTGATAACCCATCATGCGCTCTCCATCGTTTACTGAGAATTCGCACATTCTTGAGGTAGATAGGATCAATCTTCTTCATGCAAGATCCTCAAGGAAATCCTTCACGCACACAAGGCTAATGTGGCAACACGATCTGATCTTCATTTCAATGTTAACTCATCATAGAATATCGTTGGTCGAATCACACAGACTTGAAATGCATCAACCGGAAACCCTGAAGCTGAGACTACCAACCGGTAGTCATACCAAATGAAAACCCTGATACAAAACTTTCCATATACCGGTTCACATTCCAACATACCGGTCCACTTGAACCAACATACCACTTCACTTTTTTACATATACCGGTTCACATCATCATACCGGTTCTCTTGCCAGTTTGCTTACTTCAATATACCGGTTCATACTTCAGCATATTGACATCAATGACAACATACAATATCATCATGTCATCACACTCTGCACATATGCCAACAACCTTCATGTCTTCTCAAGCATTTAATGCTTCTTACATCTCCTCTCAAGCAACCTCTTGTTGACAATTGTCACCATTTAATTGGTGTGAATTGTAAACATCGATTGATTAAATTTCAATCATGGCCATTGTTGAGATTACTCGATCTCAACCATCCATTTCTCTATTTTTCCTATAGATAGAGTTCTCATTCTCTCATTTTGAGATAGAAGTTTTTGTGCATCAAACCTATAGTCATTTTTCTAATGATATATCCAAGTCTTTTGTGCATAAAACTTATAGTCATTTTACTAAACATTTTAGCCTCCCTTTGTTAAATACTCATAATAGCATTTAGAAGCATTTTAATATCATATCCATATCCATGTTAGACTAGTATATCATGTTAGGATAAGTTTACTAATCTTTTATCATAGCATCATCTTCATACTAGCTTAAATCAACATAGTTTCAATATCAAACATGTATTAGGAATGCATTCATGCTTATAAATCAAACATCACTCGTTCTTGGAGTTGTCATTCCTAAGCCACTTTGCTCAATGATCTAAGAGAAAGAGTGAGACCTTAGGAATCATGTGAGCTAGAGAATGATGGTACACCCCTTGGGAAGTTGAGCTATTTCAAATAGTTCCTATAACTTGCACCAAGAGTCTCAATGGTGTGTGGATCTTTTGAATCTGACTTTTTCTTTTTTATCGCCCTCATTTCTCACATACACCACTAATCAGAGACTTAGAGGTAACTCAATTTCCATAAGACTCTTACCCACAGCCTCTATCTCATGCACCTCATATATAGGAGATACAATACGAGAAAATGTCAAATGATATTACAAGACCATGGGCTAAAACACTCCAATACAATAGAGTCGACCTTATGTCCATTCTACATGCCCTATGATGTGTCAAAACACATATCAACATGTGTCCCCCCCTTTTACAACTCATTTATGTGTCTGATGCAAATTATATTTCCTATTTCAGGAGTCTAAACTTTTGGAGGCCATAACATGTGAACCGTGTCCGATTGAAAAATCGTTTCAAGCATCAAAAAGATCACAAAGTGATCTATTGCCTCATAAATGGCTACATCATCTACACCCACTTTTTAGGGCATTTCAGAGCCTCTAAAGTCCTCAAAATTAAATTTAAACCTTTCATCGTACCCTCCAAAAATAAAAACTTTAATATATTCAAAACTAGCTATGATCTTGCAACGAAAATTTACAGGCATGCTTATCTAGCCAACTAGAAGCTTCAGGGAGAATTTTGCACCATTTCATGATTAGACTAAAACTTACTATAAATAGTAACCTCATGTAAATGCAAGGTTGAGACACCATTTTCCCAACAAGAGGGTTGGCAAAGGGTAGGCGGGAGAGAGACAGGTAGGTAGAGAAGGGAAAATGGAGAGGTAGAGATAGGGAGAGAAGGGGAAGGGGTTCTAGAGAGAGAGAGAGAGAGAGAGAGAGTAATTCGAATGAGGGGGAGATGGGAGAGATGAAAGTATCAATAAAGGGAGAGGGAGAGTGTTGGTATAAGTTGTTGATTGTTGGTATTTTGCTTGAAGATTGCATTAATGATATGTTATGTCATCATTGATGTCAATAAACCAGTTATGATGTTAAGATATCAGCTTATGATATTGTAATAATTTTATATGTTGTATTGCAAACTGGTAGAAGGAGATAGAAAAGGGTAATGCAACCAATAGGATGAGTTTGTAATAAAAACTGGTATTACTTATGTTATGGAGAGTTGAACCGGTAACCCTACCTTTAGAAGATGTCCAAACCCTAACCGATGGAGTTGAAGAAGATTATGATCAATGGTGAATGACAAAGATTATCACACGTATGCATGTTTATTGATCAATGTTTTAAATGTTTCTTGGCGCGTAGAGACAACGGTTTCTGTCTTGGGATTGATCAAGTTCATTTAATCTAATGCAAACCATGTGATGAGTTACAGAGTTCGATGAAGAGGTAATCAAGGAGCGGTCAAGAATATCTTGAGTGATGTGCATTGATTTCTATGTTATTTACTATGTAATCCAATGATCATACTTGAACCAACTTGTTTGTAATCTCTATGAGATGTTTAGGTTTGTGATGTGTTACTGACGTAATGATTTGTTTATAAGGTCGATGAGTTGTTTTGTTTATAGGTTAACAAAGTTGTAGTTGAGAGTGAGAGAGTGGTTGCCGAACTTGATAATGTATCTTCACTATGTGTAATGGCAGATAGGAGCATGAAAATGATTTGAACAAGCAAGTGTAGTGTTATTCAAACAGATCAGCAAACCCTTGTTGTTTTCTAATAATTACATCAGTTAAATCCCCTAACCAGGTAAGCTCTAACAAGATTCTTTATTCAAATACTCTAACCAAGTGATCCATTAGCTTGGATTCTAAATCCTCCACTGAGGTTACTCCTTACAAGGTATTGCTTTTAATAGGGCATTATAGTCAATCCCTTAACCAAGTGGTCCCTAACAGGATCTGTTATTAACAGGACTTTTTGTAAAAGCTTTAACATGCTTAAGCTCATAATAGGACGAAATTCATAAGAGATCACAATACCTATGGGTATTCATCCCCACCGTGGTTTTTCCCATTTGGGTTTCTACGTCAAAAATATTGTGTCAAGTGGTGAATGTTTTTGTGGTTATGTTTATTGTTGAATTTCTTAACTGCTAAATCCACTTTGATTTGTTATGACAACTGGTAGCAAACTGATACATGTTTTAACTACTGTCAAGTATTTGAGTGATCAAGATAAAAGGTTTTGTAAGTTTCAAGTTATTTTACTGTTATCTGTTATAACAGTCAACCGATTAATCTTGTCAGTATTATTGCATTTGAAGTTCAGTGATGAAACCAGTCAGTTTAATGTTTTTTTAGAGAGGTTGATTTCAAGTTTGGTGAAAGTGTATCAAGTTTCCTATCTACTGATTCATCCCCCTCCCCTCTAAGTAGTTGACCAAATCCTTATTCTTTCATCAGATCATCAATTGGTATCCGAGCATTTCACGTCCTCTGAGGTCTAAGCCTTACAACTTGAGGTAAAGATCTTGTAGATCATGATGAAGAAGGAAGGTCCAAAGTTTAACAGAGAAAACTACAGGATATGGAGTGATAGAATGAAAATTTACATCAAGAGTCTTGGAAGTTAATATTGGGAACATATTGTTAATCAATATGTTGCACCTAGTGGGACTATGACTGATGATCAGAAGAAAGAGCAACAGGAAAACAATCAAGCTCTAGAAGCTCTTATCAGTTCTTTGTCTAATGCAAAATATGTTGATGTCCATGGTCTAGAGACTAATTTTTAGGTATGGAAGAAACTTGAAGAAATCTATAGTGGTGATGAGAATGTGAAGATTGCCAAAGAAGAGAGTCTGAGAGGTAAATTAGATGAAATGCAAATGGCTGAAGGTGAAAATATCCAACAGTATGCTTAGAGGATAAAATAGATAGTCGGTGAGATCAAGAGTGTTGGTGGTAAAGTTGAAGATGCCACAGTGATTAGCAAGGTACCGAGGACCCTTCTACCGGTCTACACTATTCGAGTTGCAACCATTCAGAAGCTAAAGTCAATTGATAAAACTAAGGTAACTCTGGATTCCATCATTGGTAAGCTTACTACTTTTGACTTTAAATGGTTATGATGGTAGTGCTCAGAAATCTAAGTCTGCATTTAGAAATTTAGTTCCTAATCCATCTATAAGAAAAAGTAGAGATGTTAGTCACTCTTATGAATATAGATCCAGCAAAGATGTTGATGATGAAGACAGTCTTGTTGATCTAGAAGCATTGTTGGCTAAGCGGTTGCCTAGAGGTATCGGTAAGTATAGAGGTAAACTACCTTTGAAATTCTTTGCTTGTAATAAGATTGGACACATTATAGCTAACTATCCTAATGGTGGCAATGAGCATAAGCGAGACAACTTCAAGAAGTACAAAGGGAAAGGCAAAAGAGATTGTCTTATTGTTGTTGATGGTGGTATCACTAATAAGGAATCTGAGGGTGATGCTAATGAAGATATTGTCTTTGTTTTCATCAAAGAGGAGACATCTAATCAGAAGGCATTAGTGTCTCACATGGATATTTCTGATCATTGAATCATTGATAGTGGTTGTTCACACCACATGACCGGTGACCGGACCAAATTTATTTCTCTGAAGGAATTTGATGGAGGAGTTGTGAGATTCAGTAATGAATCACCTTGCATAGTAAAAGGTAAGAGAACTATTTCTCTTAATGGAAAGAGCAGTGTAGATGATGTCTATTGGCCTGAAGGATTAAAGCACAATATTTTGAGTGTTGCACAACTCAATGACAAAGGTTATCCATTGGAGTTTAAGAATGGTATGTGCAAAATATATGGGAGAAAAGGTGAATTGATTGCAACCGACAAGCAGACTAAAGGTAACCTGTTTCACCTGAATCCTAAAGTCAACAATTGTTTAATTGCTAAGATATATGATAGTTGGCTTTGGCATAGGAGATTTTATCATATAAATTTTGATAACATCGTTAAAGTGAGTAAGTCCAAGTCTGTGAGAGGTTTGCCACAATTGGACAAACCGGTAAATGCTCTATGTAAGGAATGTCATTTGGCAAAGATGACAACATCAACTTTCAAGAGCAATTCCTTCACAGTAGAACACTTGTTAGATTTGGTTCATACATATTTTTATGGACCCATAAGGACTAAAAGAATTCAAGGTGATAGATATTTTATGATCTTCATTGATGATTTTTCAAGAATGATGTGGGTCACATTCTTGAAGGATAAGTCAGAAGCTTTTGGTAAGTTCAAGGCATTCAGAGCCTTAGCAGAAAAGGAAAGTGGCATGAAGATAAAGTGTCTAAGGACGGATCAAGGCAGTGAATCTACTTTTGAGAAATTCATTAGGTATTGTGAAGCAAATGGAATCAAAAGGCAACTTTCTGCACCAAGGACACCGCAGTAGAATGGTATTGCAGAGAGCAACAACATGTCAGTTGTTGAAGGTGCTAGAACGATGTTGATTCAAGGAGGTGTAGCAAAATATTTCTAGAGAGAAGTTGTCAATACAGTTGTCTACACGATGAACTGGATACTGGTAATAAGAGGTAAGGACAAGACTCCTTATGAATACTGATATGGTAGATCACCTAATGTCATTTATTTTAATATATTTGGCAGTAAATATTTTATTAAGAGAGGTGACTATGTCAACAATTTTGAGGCTAAGAGTGATGAAGGTATATTTCTTGGTTACTCCACCAAGAGTAAGGCCTATAAATGTTACAACAACCGAACTTAGAGAGTCATTGAAAGTGCTGATGTTCGAGTGGATGAGAATCCTGACGTCTCAAGGGAAGCTAGTGTGGAGAAAAAGGAAGAAGATCCTTGCATTCTGTTTTTGGAGCTAGAATCGGTGAAACCTGAAACTGGTAAAGAGAATGTTGATGTGCCAGTCCAACCGGAATAGGTTGAATTAGAATCTGATGATGATAACGAAGGAGAACCTGAAGATAATAATCATATTATTCTGAGGTATGTGAGACTCAATCATAATCCTGACTAGATTATTGGAGATAAAAATGTTGGAGTGCTAACGAGAAGAAAAATATGAGAGAATTCTTGCATGATCTCCACTATTGAGCCTAGAACTACCAAGGAAGCATTTGGTGATGATAATTGGATCAAAGCTATGGAGGAGGAGCTAGATAAAATTGAGAAGAACAAGACATGGACCATAGTACCCAGACTGGTGAACAAGAGTGTGATAGGTACTAAGTGGGTGTTCAAGAACAAGCTAAATGAAGATGGAGTAGTAGTTTGAAACAAGGCTAGATTAGTTTGCAAAGGTTATGCACAGGAAGAAGAGAAGACTATGGTGAGACTTTTGCACTAGTTGCTAGACTTGAAGGTGTCAGGACTCTACTTATTTTTGCAGCACATAAGGGTTTCAAAGTATATCAAATGGATGTGAAGTCGGAATTTTTTAATGGAATACTGGAAGAAGAAGTGTACATTGAGCAACCTAAGGGTTGTTTTTTGACTGATGATAGAGATATGGTATGTAAAGTGCACAAAGTGCTATATGGTTTAAAGAAAGCACCAAGATCATGGTATGAGAGCCTACATTCACACCCGATGAAGATAGGTTTTCAGAGAACCAGTGAAGATAGCAACATATATCTCAAATCTGAAGGAGATACGATACTAGTGAGTGAAGTGTTTGTAGATGATATTATATTTGGAGGAAATGATGACATGAGCAATGAGTTTGCAAATGAAATGAAAAATGAGTTTGAAATGTCTCTAGTGGGAGAGGTAAAAAACTTCATAGGCTTGCAAATTCAACAGATGAAGAGTGGTATTTTCATCACATAGTCTAAGTATGTGAAAGAGGTGTTAAAGACATTTGGTATGAGTGACTGTAAACCAATTGGGACACCAATGGTTACAGGTTGTAAATTGTCTAAGGAAGATGAAGCCAATTCTGTTGATGAAAAGGAGTAAAGGTCAATGATAGGGAAGTTGCACTATGTTGTTCACAGTAGACCGAATATAGCTCATGCAGTTGGTCTATTTGCAAGATTTTAGAAGAATCCAAAAGAAACACACCTGATAGCAACCAAGAGAATATTCAGCTATTTGAAAGGTACTATTGACTATGGTTTATGGTATCGATATGCAAGTAATTTTGATTTGAAGGTGTATATATATGCAGATTGGGCAGGTAATGTTGAAGATAGAAAAAGCACAACTGATGGAGATTTCTTTCTTGGTGGAAGGCTTGTATCTTGGAGTAGCAAGAAGTAGAGTTGCACATCTCAGTCTACTGTTGAAGCTGAGTATGTTGCATCTTATATGAATTGTACCCAGGCTATCTGGATGAAACACATTTTGGAAGGTTTCAAGATGAAGTTTTTTGAACCGGTAAAGATCTTATGTGACAACACCAATGCTATAAATATTTCAAAGAACCCGGTGATGCATGCTAGGACCAAGCATATTGAATTGAAGTATCATTTCTTGAGAGAAAAAGTGTAGAGTAAAGATGTGATATTGGAGCATGTTTCTACCAAGGAGCAACTTGCAAATATCTTTACTAACCCTCTGCCTAAGACTACTTTTGAGTATCTTAGAAGTCAGCAAGGGGTTGTACCCCTTCATGAGGTCAATTGAGCATGATGTAGGAATACATCAGTCCTGAAGCTACTTGCATAATTTTATAGCACGATTGGTGTAGAGTGGAGTTATTCCACAGGGGGAGCATTAGTTGCAAGTTGATGTTGAACAAGTAAAGTTTGACATTGTATGTTTTACTTTCACTTTGGCATTGTTGTCAAAGGGGGAGAAGAGCTATAAGACTATGAGGAGTATTGTATGATTGTGGTAAAATGTAAACTAAGATTCCTATGCACATCATCACAATCAAGGGCATTGATATTTGTATTGCCATCAATGCCAAAGGGGGAGATTGTTGGTATTTTTCTTGAAGGTTGCATTAATGATATGTTATGTTGTCATTGATGTCAAAAAATTGGTTATGATGTTAAGACATCAACTTATGATATTGTAATAATGTTATATGTTGTATTCCAAACCAATATAAGGAGCTAGGAAAGGGTAATGCAACTGGTAGGAGGAGTTTGTAATGAAAACTGGTATTAATTATGCTGTGGAGAGTTGAACCAATAACCCTATCTGTAGAAGATGTCTAAACCCTAACCGCTGGAATTGAAGCAGATTATGATCAATGGTGAAAGACAAAGATTATGACACGTATGCATGTTGATTGATGAATTTTTTAAATGTTTCTTGGCGCGTAGAGACAATGGTTTCTATCTTGGGATCGATCAAGTTCATTGCATCTAATGCAAACCGTGTGATGAGTTACAGAGTTCGATGAAGTGGTAATCAAGGAGCGGTCAAGAATATCTTGAGTGATGTGCATTGATTTCTGTGTTATTTACTATGTAATCCAATGGTCATACTTGAACCTACTTGTTTGTAATCTCTATGAGATGTTTAGGTTTGTGATGTGTTACCAACTTGATGATTTGTTTATAAGGTCGATGAGTTGTTTTGTTTGTAGGTTGGCAAAGTTGTAGTTGAGAGTGAGAGAGTGGTTGTCGAACCTGATAGTGTATATGCAGCATGTGTAATGGCAGATAAGAGCATGAAAAGGATTTGAACAAGCAAGTGTAGTGCTATTCAAATAGATCAGCAAACCCCTGTTGTTTTCTAACAATTACATCAGTTAAATTCCCTAACCAGTTAAGCTCTAACAAGCTTCTTTATTCAAATCCTCTAATCAGGTGATCCATTAGCTTGGATTCTAAATCCTCCACTGAGGTTACTCCTTATAGGGTATTGCTTTTAATAGGGCATTATAGTCAATCCCTTAACCGAGTGGTCCCTAATAGGATCTGTTCTTAACAGGGCTTTGTGTAAAAGCTTTAACAGGCTTAAGCTCCTAACAGGGAGAACTTCAGAAGAGTGCAAAATACTTGTGGGTATTCATCCCGACCGTGGTTTTTCCCATTTGGGTTTCCACGTCAAAAATATTGTGTCAAGTGGTAAATGTTTTTGTGGTTATGTTTATTGTTGAATTGCTTAACTACTAAATCCACTTTGAGTTGTTATGACAACCGACAACAAACTTATACATGTTTTAACTACTGTCAAGTTAAGTATTTGAGTGATCAAGATAAAAGGTTTTGTAAGTTTCAAGTTGTTTTATTGTTATCTGTTATAACAGTCAATTGGTTAATCTTGTCAGTATTATTGCATTTGAAGTTCGGTGATGAAACCAGTCAGTTTAATGTTTATTTAGAGAGGTTGATTTTAGGTTTGGTGAAAGTGTATCAAGTTTTCTATCTACTGATTCACCCCCCCTCTCAGTAATTGACAGGATCCTTATTATTTCATCATACCATCAAAGAGAAGGGGAAAGGTAGAGGGTGTGGGCAAGGGAGAGGGGAGAGAAATAGAGAGAAGGGTAAAGTAAGAAGGGTGAGAGAATGAGAGAAGTGGATAGGGAAAGGACGCGAGAAAGGGAGTATGGAGAGAGAGAGAGAGAGAGAGAGAGAGAGAGAGAGAGAGAACTCAATATCTATAAGTACGATACATAGGATGAGAGAGTTGGCTACAAATAAGTGTACAAGGTGTTAGGGATAGAAAGAGAGATAGACTTATAGCTAGAAGAAAAGAGTGTCCAAATAGGAGATTATATGAGGGATCCAGAGAAACATAATTTATTTAATATAAAATGTTATATCATGATATATATGTTTTTTAATATTTATAATATATTATATTATATTATGTGTATTAGTAATATATAAATATTTATATATTAAATAAAATATAGAAGATAATATCATAATATTATAAATATTATACTTTGAAATCTATCTCTGATGGAGGTTGACTCCTTCTGAGACCATTAGATAAGAGGCAAGGGAGTTGATTAAGCTTTCTTATCAACATAGGTAAGGCCTAATACATTACCATCATCTTCAAGCTCTTTTGGGATGTCAGCAAGGTCAAAATCCTATATTTGATCAACTATTAACTGATAATAATCAAGCTTCCTCATGTCATGCTTGGTTTGGAAATCAATCCAAACATATTTAATATGATGCACATGAACATATGCCTTTTTTAATTTATTTCTCATTTCATTGTAATCAAAGTCTCTCCTTGCCTTAAAAAACCTCATGGTTACTCTTCTCATTTCATCCTCCATTGCCTTGGCTTTGAATATAGAAGTGATGGAATACCTACCAATAGTAAGAGAGAATTTCATACCTATTTTATGGGAGCCTGATTGAGCTTCATGAACTGCCACCATTTGACAAGCCAACTCCATCAAAACAATTTTGTCTAAGGGATATCTTGAGAGCACGAAAGGCTCACCATTGAAACACCCAACCCTGAGATATGTGATGGTGGGGAATTTTAGGAACATGCATCCATATTCATTTACCACCTCCCAAGCATGACCTTATACCCTCTTATTGTATAAATCCTTATTCAACATGCGCATATGATACCCGAATAAGGAATCATTTACTCTTCGAAAATGATTGAAACTGTTCTTCAACACCAATCGGGAGTAGTATTCATTCACAATAATTTGTCTTTTGTCTCCCATGGTAGAGAGTCCTGAAAAATGTCTCATTGAAGTTGCTACATATACCAAATAAGAGGTCATGTAGAAATTGAGAGTGCTTGACACTTTGGCAGGCTACTCACATATAACATCACTGATTTTCTTACCCTAGAATATCCTTTCTTTATTATGTCTAATACCATGGATATATTGATAAATCCATTTATAGTAGGTGTTAGAAGTGGGAATCCCTTTAACCCTACTCGAGAGAGTTACCAAATCATTTACCTCTTCAATGAAATCACTTCTAGTAAAAGTCTCGGCCACCTGGAAATCGTAGGCCTCCGGGTCTTCAACCAATTATCATTTGTGTTCCTCCTGCATTTGTTCGAATTTCTATCATAGTAAGCCTAAGCTGATTGTATGGTGATGTCTGAGTACTTCTCAATATTAGGATACTTGAAGATACTTTTGAAGAGATATTCATCCAACCTTATATATTTATTGCCACTGGTATCATTTACACTTCTGCTTGCAAGATCAAATTGAATTGCGGCCACCATGAAAAATTTAGGGCTTTGAGTAGACATAGGGAAAGTTGCAACCAAATAGATACCACTATTGATGATGGACTCCATTTTCTAGTATGAAGGAGGTTGTTTAAGCCACTTAAGAAACTCAACTAGGTTAACATGACCTATCTCTATGTCTCTTAGTTGGTCTATGTTTGATGAAACTAAAGAAGGTGGTAAGACCAAATGAGGGTCCTACTTTTAGAACTTCATCGCCTTCTTACTTGGAGAAGCTTCTGTCATTTGTACAATGACAACACTGTAACGAGAAAAAATATCAGTACTTGAAGAAGTGCAATTGATCAACCATTTTGTTCATTCTAAGCTGAACAAACTCTTGAATGTGATGCATTTGAAGCCATTAGGGTTTCTAAAACCCACATTGTATCTTGGAAGTTCAATGGTAAATCAGGCCTATGAACCCTATTTATATGTGTGCAATTAGTGTAATTTGGGTTTATAGGGCCGAATTACACTTTTGGCAAAGGGCGGCTCTCAGGTATAATTTGAGTTCATAACCCTAAATTGTACTTCAAGGAAATATTAAAAATAGGTATAAGTTGGACGTATAGGTCTGATTTACACTTATTTGGTGCAAAAATAAAACATGTGTAAATCAGACGTATAAGTCTGACATACACCTTAATGAAGGGATGAAAATGTAAGGTGGGCTTAAGAACCCACCATACAGTTGGGGAAAAAAAAATCTAATGTAGGGCGGGTTTACAAACCCATCATACACTTAAAAGCTTGAATGTTAGTGTAAGGCGGTTCTGCAAACCTACCATACACTTAAGTGATGGCAACAACAAAATCATCGTGCATGGTGGGTCATAGATGTTGGCATTATTTATTTATGTGTTGTCATTGATGTCAACACTGAGCTCCGGTTGGACATTGTTCTGTCCTAGTTGGACCTATTCTAATTTGACTTGGTTTTGGCTGAGGTTTTCAGAGATTGTGATCTAGTGTGATCAGATTGTTTGATTCGGTTTTGGATGTTATTCAGTATGTTTATATTATTTTCATATTCAGTTGGTTCATGATTTAGTGCTCTAGAAGCTATCATTTATGTTTTGGTTTGTCCATTGATATTATTGGTACCGGATGGCATTTGATGAAATGGTCAACTAGTTTTGATTTGGCTTCTAGAAATCCTTCCTAATGTGCTGAAGGTGTCCTTGACTGTGTCATAATTGTTTGGTGGCTTCGCATTAGTTGGCGTGATGATTTGATGATCCTATTTGGATCTAGTTGCTTATTCCGTGGTATTGACACTGAGGGTTTCTATCAGTTGGTGAAACGTGTTGCTATGTAATGTAAATCATAATATTGGCCTGATGGTATTGTGTGATGTAATTTATGTAGTTATGAGTTATGGGTTTAGGGTTTAGATAACCTTGTTTATCAAGGTTGATGATCTATATATATATAGGTGATATATTCATGTAATTTTTATGGTATGGTTATGTTTGCATTATCAAAGAGAGGTTTATGTGCCGACAAGGTTATATCATTCAACGAAGGTTTGTGCAGAGTTTGGTATTGTCGGGTAGACATTTGTGCTTAACTGGAACTGTATCAAGCATTAGCAGAAGTATTATTTGACTATGGGTAGGGTTTCCCACCATGTTTTTTCCCTTAACCAAGTTTTCCACCTCAAAAATATTGGTGGTGTGTTCTATATTTTCATGCTTTATCTTTCACTATGTTGTTTTTATATTGCTCTAGTAGAAAGTTTATAATCTGCATTAATTGTTTAACTTGTGGAAAACTGATTCACCCCCTCCCCTCTCAATTTTCCTCTGATTCATTCTAACTATTGGAATATGAAATTGTTAACAATTAGTATCAAAGAAAGGTCCTCTCTTTAGAAGCTTAACCGCTTGAGGAGATCTGATGGCATCAAGTTATACATTTAATCCCTACCGAAAGGAGAGTCCTAGATTTGATGGTACAAATTACAAATTATGGAAGGAGTGGATGAAGATTCATCTGAGATGTCTTGAAGCTGAAGTTTGGGAGATAGTAGAAAAAGGTTATACACCTCATGATCCCGATTCTGAAATTCTGACACCTCCTGATGAACAGAAGAGACTTGATAATGATGTTAGAGAAAAAGAAGCATTGTTAAGTGCCCCATCTGATGATAAATTGTTGAGTATCATAGAGCTGGAAAATGCAAATCAAATCTGGTCGAAGATTGAAACTCTATATGAAGACAACCAAGCAGAAAAGATTGCAAAACTTGAAGGTTTCCGAGTGAGATATGAAAATTTGAAGATGGAAGAAGATGAGAAGATAATTTCTTTCATTGATAGAGTGAATGAGATTGTCATGAGAATCAAATGCTACGGTGGAACAGTTAATGAGGATGAGATTGTTTCAAAAATTCAGTGAGCTCTACCTCTGGCTTACAAGATGAAGGCTCCTACAATAAATGAACTCCAAACAATGTCAAATACTTTTTGTCATAGTAGGCTTGAGCTGATTGCATGTGATGTCTGAGCACTTCTCAATATTAGGACACTTGAAGATAGTGTCGAAGAAATCTTCTTCCAACCTTATCAATTTCTTGCCATTGGTATCCTTTACACTTTTGCTTGCAGGATTAAAGTGATTTGTGGTTGCCATGACAAATTCAGGGTCTTGAGTAGACATAGGGAAAGCCACAACTAAATGGACACCACTGTTGATGATGGACTCCATTTTGTAGTATGAAGGAGACTGCTCAACCCTCTTAAGAAACTTAGCCAGGTCAACATGACCTATTATTGTGTCCCTTACTTGGTCTATGTTTGATGAAAGTGAAGAAGGCAGGAAGACCGGATAAGGGTCCTACTTTTTGAACTTCATCGCCTTCTTGCTTGGAAAAGATTTTGTCATTTGTACAATGGCAACACTGTAACAAGAAGAATTATCAGTATTTGGAGAAGTGCAATTGATGAACCATTTTATTTATTCTAAGTTGAACAAACTCTTGAATGTGATGCATTTGAAGCCATTAGGGTTTCCAAAATCCACAATGTATCTTGGTAGTTCAATGGTAAATCGGGCCTATGAATCCTATTTACGTGTGTTCAATTAATGCAATTTAGATTTATAGGCCCAAATTACACTTTTGGCAAAGTGTGGTTCTCAGGTATAATTCGCGTTCATAACCTCAAATTACACTTCAAGGAAATCTAAAAATAGGTGTAAATACACTTATTTGGCGCACAACAAAAACAAGTGTAAATTGGACCTATAAGTCTATCATACACCTTAATGAAGGGATCAAAGTGTAGAATGGGCTTATAAACCCACCTTACACTTGGAAGAAAAAAAAAATCTAGTGTAGGGCGGGTTTACAAACCCATCATACACTTAAAAGCTTGAATGTTAGTGTAAGCTAGGTTTGCAAACCTACCATACACTTAAGTGATGGCAACAACAAGATCACGGTGCATGGCAGATTGTAGACCTGTCATGCACCGAGTAAGATCTTAAGTGCATGGTAGGCCTATGGCCCTAGCATCCACTACCCATGCAAAATAAGTTCGAAGGGATGGAGTGTGAGTTAATGAACCCAAACTCCACCAAAGCTTGGTGTAGTTCTGGTTCACAAACCTGCACTGCACCAAGATTTAGGGAAGGTCAGAAACGATGTGCAAAACAAAAAACTTGATAATAAAGAGTGTTGCTTGGGTCCATAGACATGAGCAACACCATGTTTAAACATGGTGTTGTTTGGGTCAATGAACTTGAGCGATAGCCCATACGGCTAAAGCTATCAATCGAATCAAATGGAAATGCAATGCATTCAAAACACCTTATTCAAAAAATAAAAGGTTTTTTGAAACCCTAAAAGATAAAATGAATAAAGGACAAGGGATGAGAAGAGAAAAACTTACCCAGAAAAGATGGAATCACTTAGATCGGATCCGAATGAAAGCTTCTCCACCCACAACTTTTAAAAGCTTGGAATGAAAATTTGAAATTAAAATATAGAGTGAATAGATATAAAACCAAAGAAATGGTTTCCTATTCGAATTATAAAAGTGGGTAATTAAAATCTCTAGAGCAATAAATACATGCAAATTGGGTTTGTTAACCCGATTTGCACCTACCAAGGTGCATTTCGGGTTTACAAACCCAATTTGCACGACACAAAACGGTAAAGAGGTGTAAATCGGGTTTATAAATCTGATTGACACCAAAAAAGCACACTTGGTGTAAGTTGAGTTTATGACCTTGATTTACACCTAGATTTCATATTTGGTGAAAAAAGAGAAAAAAACAAAGGACAATCGAGGTCTTGATGACGAATGCGTCTCGCAAAGTGCACATAGAACTTAAAAACCACAAATGAGCCAAAAATTTGTGGGGTTACCTCAAATTTTTTCCAATGTTAGAATTGAAGATAACAAACTTTTAAATGGTACCACTTTTTTGAATTCGAAACATGCGTCACATTCTATGTTTCACATACTATAGAATTAATTTATTTTTTAAAATTTTGTAACGCTTTCCCTAAGTTATGGTGGTGAGACATGCGAGTTTTTATATTTTTAAAAAGTTGTAATAAAAAATTCATAATTAATTATTTACTACAAAAAAAATTACAAAAAAATATGCATCACATCCAGACATGAGTCTTTTACTTATATCTTAAATTTCATTTAAAAAAAAAATTATGATTTGATTGTGGTTAGAGTGGTCAGGCAGACTCATGCTTCTTATCTTTTTCTAGAAATTTTAGTACTATTGCATTGAAATTTCAAATTTTTGCCAAATAGATTTCTTTTTCTTCCCAGAAAACAACTAGTAGCTTAAAAATTACATTCAATTTGCTACAGATTCTATTCTTACATATTTTTGAAATAATGTTGACTTATTCAATTACCTCAAGTTGGTTAACTTTGTTATTCTAAATTTTCATTGCCACTTAAGGGTCTAGTTTGGCCCACCATGATCTTACACATACCCCCTTGTGAAGATTTAAGGTGGATATGCGAGAGAGGAGCTGCTTGACCACTAGAAAATGGTATGCTTGATGATTATGAAATATTTTAGTCTGGAAGGTCCTCATAAAGATTACTACTTTTACCTTATGTTGCTTCTGAATCATTTTAGGAACCATAACACTATCTCTTTCCACTTCTATTTGTTTCACTCCTTGTAACACTTTGTCAAAAAAGCCTTAGACCCTTAAAACCAAGACAAAAAGGATGTGCCCTTGCAACACGACTTGATTTATAGACTGTATTCATTCTTTTTGGCTCTATGTCCGCCTAGGAATATTGAGTGCTTCCCCCTTGTTAATAGGTGTACCTAGTACTTGGACCAAACATTGCATTCGACAACCTGAGGTTGCTTTCATTGCTTCATGTAGAACTCCCTCCACCACAATGATAATTTTAGAAATTGATGTGCTCAAAACCCAAAAGCCCTCGACAAGCAAGAAGAAAGGAAAGAACACAAGGTGTATGAAGATTACTGTTTTAAAAGAGTCGAGTAAGGAGGAAGAGGATGAAAATGAGAGCAATAGGAATGAAGGTAGAAGAAGGTCAAACAAATAGGCCTCTCGTGATTCTGGGAGGGGTAAAAGATTAAAGCTTAATTATGGCTCAGAAGAAAACGAAGGGGAATAAGGGAAGGAGTGTGACGAAAAAGAAGATGAGGTAAATGTTGATGGTCATTGGGAGAATTTGGATGAGAACCCAAAGAAGTCGATTAATATCAGCTAGATTGAATAGGGGAACCCAATTGGGGATGAAAGATTGGAAGAGGTTGCCATAGAGGAGGATGTGAAGATGAATGTTGTGGGTGAGAGTTGCACAGGATGTCAGAGGGCCGACAAACAATTGAAGGAAATGGGGGAGGAACTGCATAAGCTGAAGGAGAAAATCCTTGAGTTGGAAACAAAGATGTGCAACATATGCAAATTCAGCCTCAAGGTTATGCACAGTTCGACAACTTCACTTTTCTTAATATAGGACAAGGTGCTTGGCGATGCTACGTGCGAGAATGACATTCACAATGAGCTTTTTTAAGTTCCTGACTGAAGATTTGAACAATGCCCTACTGCAAACTGTAATGTCCCTACTAGTTAGGGATCACTATCTTGCAAAACAGATTGTTAGAATACAACAGATATATATGTATGCGGGAAAAGCGGGTCGATAGAACTCGAAATGTGATGTCTACAATATATATATATATATATATATATATATAATCTATCTTGCAATCTAACTTTAAAATACTTAATCAATATAATCACAACTCTCATCTAATAAAAAGGATACGAATGCCATACAACGATATGTCCTTAGGCGGCCATGAAGCTCGCCTTCTTGGAACCCATCTTGGTTCCAAGCCCTCCAGGAAGTTGAAGGTGAATTCGACTCCTGTCTTGAATGTAATTTCTTACATCCAAGCCCTCCAGGAAATCGAAGGTTAATTCGATTCATGGCTTAGGTGTAATTTCTTACACCCAAGCCATCCAAGGAGGACCCTATGTCCATTCCTTGCCTTGGCTGATGCACCTCATCACCCAAGTCCTCAGAGGGGATCGGCCAGATCTGTCTCTTCTTGGTGAACTTATTCAACCAAGCCATACATATGCATATAGTTATTCAGTATATATACTGCCCTAGGGATTATCATAATCCCTTCCTTAGACTAAGCGAGTTTCCTCCCTCTAGCCTCCATCATATAATCACATTTATATTACATTTCCATTTATATTTACATCTTCCTAACTTGACATGTATTCCATAACATATATCTCAGAAATTGTCCATTATCAAATATTCACATTTATTAATTTATATTCCTACTATTCATTGATACGTATTCCTTAACATACGTCTATACATATCCATTAATATCTGAAAATCATTCATTAATATCTGTATTAGACTGTTCATTACTGTATTCATTAATATATATATTAATTTACTATATCCATTAATATATGTATTAAAAATATTCAGTATTCATTAACATAAGTACTATCATTTTCATTTTATATATCTATTAACATATATAATAACATGTTCATACAACTTACCTTTTGCTGTCGTAGCTTCTGACCTTCTTCCTTGCCACGCAGCAGCCTTTCTATCCTCCGTGCCTTTTCCTTTTGTTTGATCTGTGGTAGTCTGGGCTTTATACCCATGGAGAGGGATAGGCGTGACCCTCCACGAGGCCCCTTCCATGGGAAGGGGTGTGACGGGTTGCAGCCTAGGCTACAGCTACCATCACACCACTTCCCTTATGAGGGAAAGGGTGTGATGGTAGTCGCAGCCTATGTTGCGGCTTCCGTCCCACCACTTCCCACCAAGGGGGGGGAGGGGGGGGTGAGGGTGTCCACGTGACCTTCCCTTAATACATATATCTACGTGCTTTTAAATATTTCATTGCCCATTTAATATATTAAATGTCTTTACGTAATTTTCCCAATTTAAAATATAATAATTTATTCTATGTAAATAATATATTAATATTATTTAATGTTTTAATTCCCTCATTTTGCTAATTGTTTTTACATTATTTTATTTCCATAATATATCATTGCCTATTTAATATATCTACATAATTTTCCCAATTAAAATATAATAATTTATTCTATGTAAATAATATATTAATATTATTTAATGTTTTAATTCCATAATATATTAATATATTACAATTGTCTTATATCATTTTACTTTCCTAATATATTAATATATTACATTATTTTAATAATAGTCTTTTAATTCATTACATCGTTATAAGGTTTACATCGGGCAGTGAGGTGGGGTTATCACACAAACGAACTAGTTTAGTGTTATAGGGGCCTTCTTTTTTGTTGTTTTTGTTTATTGGAGCTTGGCTCTTAAGATAAACTTATTAGGTTATTACAATATGTTTTATGTTAGTTGATGTTTTGGACTTTGGTTATTCTTTGGTTATTTATGTTCACTGCTTTCGAACTGTTGTGAATCTAGTTGTTATTGGTTGGTTGTTGTTTTTGGATGCCTTCGAGCTGTGGATGTTATAGGGACAACACCCTTGTTATGTTGCTTTTAATATCAATTTGTTTTTGACAACTTGCCAACTTAAATTAAGTTGCATTCGTTCATATTCGGTTTTCTCACATTTCAAAACCATTTCACTTATATTGTAAATAATTAAACAATCAATCCTAACAAAAGTACATTTCAACACCAATTCACTTATATTATAAATAATCTGAGTTACTTGCTTTGGCATCTATAGCCGAGATATGGGTCCTGGTTCGAGCTAGGTCTAATTCACGTTAGAATCAGCAGTCACGGTGGCATTTGTGATCGTGGAGGAGGATAGTTCATCATTGGTCTAAGAAGTTTATTAATTGTGTTAGATGTTTTGACGGTCAAAAAACATTAGATTTAATTTTAAACTTTAAAGTTTTTTTTTTATAAATTTATAATTCATTCGTATATATACATAATATATTAATTATAAATATACGATTTTACAAGTTTTTATACTAATGAATCCAAAACGAATTTTCAAAATTTTGTCAACAGGTGAACTGGATTCTTAAATCTGGACCCGTGTCCGAACCCAAACACAACTTAGCAAATAATTAAACAATTAATTCAAATTGTTGTTCATTGACAGCATCCAAACCAGTTGTCGTTCGATGCAGTACCTAGTAGCACTTTAGTTAGTCTTTCTTTTTCTTATATGTTTGTAGTTTTTTTCTTTTTTTCCTACTATGACTGTTGTTCTTTAACGCACTATTTTTTGGTTCAGTTGGGCAACTAGGATATAAGAGAAGAACCAGGGAGTTATCCTAACCAATACCAATTGGATGCATGGGCTCTCCATGGCAGTAGCCAGACGTATATCACAACTTGTCATCCGTCACCTATATAACCTATAACTGATCGAGAATTCAAATTATTATAGATCCATTAAAAGGTAGTCTCAACTCAATAAGTACTTTGGAAATTTATTATGAATATCCAAAACAAACATCGAGATTGGCTTATCAGTCACATAAATTCAAAATATAAATAATGTGATTCAACCTGTGGCTCACAGAATCGTTTATTTTACGTTTATTCCACGTTTATTCCATTCAGCTCCATGCCTTGCCAAGCGTATGTTTATACACTTTCTTTCTGTGTTTGTTTACAGATAAAGCTGAAGTGATATCACACTAAATAGTAACTCCAATTTGTTGCTTATATGAAATATTCTCTGCCTTGTAATTACATGGTGGGCATAGATGACAGTCCTAGTATTTCCATTTAAAAAAACGTATACCTTACAGTCTTGCTCTTGATAATTCAATCTTTGCTATAGTTCCAAGATGGACCTCATCTGGGCCATCTGCTAATCGTAATGTTCGAGCAGTAGCCCAGAGGTGGGAAAGTACGAGATCTGTGCTAACACCTGCCCCACCATGCACCTGGATTGCTGTATCCAGCACTTTCAATGCCATGTTTGGAGCAGTAACCTGTTTCGTACCATATGAAAATGAGCCATTGAAAAGATGAACTATTTTCTCTCCTTAAAAATTGCACTAATCAAGATAATAGAAACATACTACATTCAAAACGAACAAAGAATGATTCTTCACACATGGAAACAAGTTGAGCAGATATTTACCTTGGCCATGGCAATTGCTCCTTTGGCAACTTTATTTCCATGTAAGTCTAACTGATTTGCAGCTTCGAGGACCATGAGTCTCGCTTTCTCTATTTCTATACGGCACTAAAATCAGAAAGAATGTAGTTAATTTCAATTCTTACAGACTTAATTGGCCTCGTACAATCCACACATGCAGCGAGACATCCAAACTTCATTGCCACTAAAGAAAATACAAATCTCACTTATAAATACAAAAATACAAAGAAAACATTTTACAAATAACGTTAGGGTTCTGACAATGCGAAAAATTAACTTTTATGCAGTGTTGGATCTCGTGGTTCATTTATCTTCCAACATTTCTGCAGTGGTATAATTAATGCCCATGGCTATCAGGATATATTGCTCTGGATTTTCACCTTTTGACAGGATGGGGGCTAATTTTAGAGGTAGCTAACAGTTGCACTTCTGCTAACTAGTTAAGCCACATCTTGTCAGTGTCTTGAGAATAATTTAATTAGAATTTTCAATCAAATATAAGTATAGCATAGCAAATTGGTTACAAATTTCACATCAAATAAGACATGTTAGTATTAAAGGCTAAAACTGAGAGAACAAAGCATAAGAATTTATATATAAGTAATTGTAAGTTTCAAGTTTCTGCAGATACAGTTAATTTAAACTATTTTTCATAAGATAAATAAAATAACATTTCCGGTGAAAATATCATTTCAAAATTTTGAATTTTGAAAAAGGAAGAGGATTACTCAATATGCAGAGAATTTCTCAGAAGCTTTCCATAGACCTATTAAAGTAGTACAATAAGCAAGCTTGATCTGTTAAAAGATACAAGAAGATGAGCGTTTAGATTTATCCTTTTTTGACTACTCAAACAACCTGCATTATATGCCCAGGAAACCTTAAATGCATTGATTTCACCAATTGCATTTTTGATCTTTCAGATCAGAGTCTTCCCAGAATCCACATATTATATTCCCAACCTGTTATATCAGAATAATCACTAAACAGAAAACATCAAATTAATCGTGGGTGATATCATATGGTTTGGGATTGGGATTTGATGGATAAATTCCTGAGATCCACTTTTCAATGCAGTACAGACAGATTTTTCTCTACCTGTCTCCACTAAAAAGCCATAAAAAAATTAAAATCCATAGTTTGAGAGTTTGGGAACAAGGGCATGCAGGGACAGGTTTCAGGGACAAGGTGACTATGGTCCAACATTAATAAATGGCAGGGGGAAGACGATAAAAATATAATTTAGCACCTGAAAAATTAGTTATAATAAAATTTATAAGAAATTCCATTAACATATCGTGTCCAAAAAATTGTTCAAACTAGAAAGGCTGGTTTTGTAGGCTAACTGGAATTGACAGATTTAAAGAGGGTGATGAAACCTCATAAGGATTCAATTTCCTGTCATTATGGCAAGGACAACTGCATCCGTCTAGGTAGAAACAATTTGCTATTACTCATTGGTATTTCAAACGAAAGAAGAAATGTGTCGAATTGATATTGTACAGAAGGAATGACTATTTTGGAAGGAATATATATCCCAATGAACACTCTTCATGATATACATACTCTTACTAGAGACATTCCCCTTCATATGGCTAGCGGTACATTTATTGGAAATGTAAATAAAAGAGAGAGCTGATCATACTTGTATCTGGGCTAATTCTAAGACAGTTGAACATCCTTGTATCTTGCCTAATTGTTCTTGTCCCTTCTAATTCTGGTTGTACTAGCAGAAAACAAACTGCTAACCATAGGAAATGCTCTTTTGATAGAGTGCAACACATCCTCATTCGGGCAATGATTTGATTTCTAGTTAGAAACATAAAATGGAATAAGAGATGCTGAGTGTTTAAAATTTTAAATCCTATGGCACATCACACCAAAGATTTTTGTGTTCTTTTGATGGAACACTGGAGTCACTGGAATCTGATAACACCGAAAATTTTCCAATGGGAACATTGCAGTCACCCAAATCTGAGATTAGGACTCAGGAAGATGAAAGTACGAAATATTTGCATGCTCAGTTGATGGAATAGAGGAATATGAAAATCAAAGTTGCATATGAATAGTGACATGCAATTTCATTGACAATTTAAATTGTCAGTGTTTTTGGGAAAAAAGAATAAAAAACAATGTTACTAGGGACACGTCCTTGGCCCTTTTTGATGCGTCCCCATTTTCTGGATGTCCTGGGAATAGGGTGACGGGTCCAGGACAGGGAATGCCACCCCTTTTCAATGCATTTGAGTTCATTTTACGTTCATTGTTTGTTAAAAAAGTATTGCAGCAACAAGGTTTGAAGTTGAAGGAGAAACATTTTTTTAGCAAGGTTTGAAGGAGGTGTACAAGAGGTTGAATCCAAGACATATTTGGTAGTGGAGAACTGTTAAGAAATTAAATTTGTATCAGACTGATGCAATTTGTTCAATGTGCAGATTTCCCTTTCAATTTGGAGTATTCAGAATTTAATCCTTCTAAAATATGAATGTCAACAATGATAATGTATCAAGGGCAGTGCAGGGGTTTTCTTCAAGTCTGAAATTCGTCGATCAAGGGAGAGAGAGCATTTATTGATTTCTATATCCTTCTCTCTTGAAATCAGCGAATATATATATATGTCTAGTGGGACATGTTATAAGAGGACATGTCTCCACAATGTGGAGGCATGTCCACTCATAACGTGTCCCTTACATACCAAGGGATGTGAACTTTATTTATGTTAGTTAACTCTTAACCAATTAAAGTCGTCGATCTGTGCAAAACACATTATCAAGTTCGATTTATCAAATACGAACATATAAGTTCGATCTAATGAATACGATAATGTAAACTTTGATCTTGTTATATGCAATGATGCCTTAATGATCATTACACGATACAAGGCAAGAGAAGAATAGAATCTGATCACACACAGATTAATGTAGAGTTTCGATCAGACATAAGGATGACGGCTTGCAAAGTATTCAAAGTGATTATTCTTATAAACACAAGGAAGGAGTATGTGTGTATGCATGTCAGTCCACATAGTGGACTGACATGCATACATACATGCTTATATATGTATAATCAATATTAATGGTCACCCTTATATCTGACCGAAGCTACCATGCATCAACAAAAACAATTTCTTGACAAAGGTAAGTCATTCTATCTTGCTATTTTTTTCAAAAAATTTTCATTTAAAGTAAGAAATGTCTGATCTTTTATTTTATTTTTTTTCCTTTTTCAGTTTAAAGTTCCAAATTATTTCACAAAACCAACATGAGCAGTAGTGAGAATTATATTAGTGACAGTGAACTGGAAGAAATTCAAACAAATGTTAGAGTTCAGTCTCATTAGACTGGAAATGTTGGGTGTGGGGGTAGACAGCCACCATATCCATTTGAGAGCCCTTCAAAAGTCTTGAAAAATATGCAAAAGGCCCTTCGAACCAAAAAAACCTCTTGTCCAACTTATGACAGCTATAGATACCAAAAGTAAAAATTCAAGGGGGAGTAGGGTGTGGTTGTGTGAAAGCTGCAAGAAAATTTTTAGAGGGAGCTACACAAGGGTATGATCTCATTTCTTGGTTGTTACATGCCGTGGAGTTAAAGTTTGTCTAGAAATAAAGGAGGATGAGAAGTTAGAGGCTCATAGATTGCACATGGAGGCAGAAATGAGGTCTCAAGGTGTGACAATACCAACACATTCTTTTGCAGTATACAATCACCTATGGCTGACATCCATGGTTGGTAGTGCTACTAGTGACATTGCCACAAGAGGATAGAGGAAGATTAGTGGTGGTGAGAGGCCAAGGACAGTTGCAAGTATGTTTAATGCTCAAGCACAAGATGCAATAGAGTCTTCCATTGCAAAATTCTTTTATGCCCATGCCATCCCATTTCATGAGGCTTGTTCCTCTTATTTCAAACAAATGATCAAAGATATAGCCTTTATTGGTCTCTCTTTTGTACCCCTAGAGATCATAAACTACACACTACCTTCCTAGATAAAGAATATCCCAAGGTTAATTTGCTAATGGAAGATATGAGGAAAATATGGATTAGGATAAGTTATTCTATTGTGATGGATGGGTGAAATGATATTACACATCGACCACTCATCAGTATCATAGTCACATGCCCAACTAACTCGTGTTTTCTTAAAGTCGTAAATTGTTCAAGAAAGCATAAAGATGCAGACTTAAAGTTCAGCATTTTGAGAGAGACCATAGAGGAGGTTGGGGCCTCAAATGTTGTACAAGTGGCCACTAATTCAACAAGTGTGTGCAAATTGGCTGATATGATGGTGAAGGGTGCTTACAAGCACATCTTTACGACCCCACGTTGTGTTAATGCATTGAAAGACATAGGGAAAATAAATTGGGTGAAACAAGTCTTGGCAGAAGCTAAAGATAATCAAATATTCATTTGCAATCACCAAACCTCATTTGCTCTCTTCAGGATGATTTCAAAGGAGTTCCTCAAACCTATTGAGACAAGATAAGCTAGTTACTTAATTTTGTTAGAGAGGATGCTTGAGGTGCATGAGCCTCTACAGTTGATAATGGTGAATTGGGAGTAGAGTAGAAGACCTAATTTAATCTCTACTGAAAGATGGGCCATCAAACAAAGGATCCTTGATGATGATTGGTGATCCACTGTGAGGTAAGACATTGCTGATTTTATTAAATATTAAATATTAAATTGCTGATTTCATATTAAGTTTTAATTTCATTGTTCAATGTTTCAACTTTCAAAGTTTCTAACTTGCCAATTAACTCTTTTGAACTTTTTGTTTGCATTTCGCACATATTTTTTCTCTTTCATCTCACCTATTGTAGATGCCATTAGATATGCTAATATGGACTCCTCTAGTCTTCGAGATATTATGAAACATTTGACAACATGCTTGGAAAGATAAAGCAAACAATTTTGCCTAAGGATCCTACTTTGGGATTATATGAGCAACACATTAAGCCCATTGTGATGCTGCAATGGAACACAATGAACACCCCACTTCATACGGTAGCCTCTGCTCTAAATCCCAAATGGTACACACCAAAGACTGGTAGGTTGCCTAAATGTGATGAAGAGGTGAAAGAAGGGCTAATGAAGGCCTTTCAAAATATGTATTCAGATCAAACGTCTACTATACATTGCACACAACGGCCTGCCTTCACAAATATTTGTGGTCCAACATTCAGTAAACCAAAGGAAAAGATAGATAGGACTACATTAGCTCAAATTGATCCTACTGGATGGTGGACATGGCACAGGAAAGATACACCACAATTGAAGTTGCTTGCCATTCGCCCTCTTTAATAGGTTGCCAATTCCTCTGTTGCAGAGAGGAATTGGTCCACATATGATTTTATCGACTCCATCAAGAGGAATATAGACTTACCTCTAGGCAAGTGGAGAAGCGAGTGGTTGTGGATAGTGCTCTTTGACTTTAGGATCGTCAAATCCCAAAGTATTGATAGGCTCCATCTTTATGGTTGGATGTTGATCCCAAAGATGTCGCTCAGGTTGATGAGGAGGCAATAGAGGGATTGGTTGCTATTCCATTGGATGAGGCAAACCTTAACAACGACAACTCGGAGAACTTCAATTTTGATGCAATGTTGAGAGATACAGATTAAGGACAGCAGTGTACTTTATTTTATTGTATTTCCATATCATAATTGAAAGTGAAACTTGTAGCCTTTGGGCATTTTGTTGCAACTTGTATGCTATTTTTTAATATCAAATGCATATTTTCAATGAACTTTGTAAGCAATTTGAATTAAGGTTTGAGTTCTGCTAATTTGTTTGACTTTGACTATCATGTGAACTCTCAATATAGCACATGTTATATATTAAGGTTCTATAATGCATAGTTTGAAGACTCGTGGACTCGCCACGGACTCGTGAGTCCAGTGGCTCCACAAGTCAACTCGCCAAGTACTCACGAGGCAAGTCCTAGCGAGTCTTTTTGAAAGACTCGCGAGTCTTTCTCATGGACTCGCATGAGTCAATTACACGGACTCATGAGTCTTTTGTAGGGACTCGCGTGACCTAGTTATGACGCCCAACAACATTAAAAAGTGATTTTTTGCATTTTTTCATTCATTTGCCTTTCTTTCTCAATGAAAACAGCTTTGTAGGGTTTAAAACTGCTACTACTTCTAGCTCAAGGCCTGGAAAATTGAGCTATATTAGAAGTGCAAAGAGGAAGATGTAGTCTTCTCTTTAGTTTGTTTATTGTTGTTTTTTACATTTGGAATTGGACATATCATTTTATGTAATTTTGTAAACATTTATAAACTTATGTTGCTATTATACATTTTAGAGTTTGAAACTATGAGTAATGAGTATGAATGATGAAATTTCAAATATTGAGTGTTTGGAGATCATATGGCGTGTGTAATGTTTCAATTATGGCTCTTATGTTCTCTGAATGCATTAATTTCTTTATGTCTTTTTGTAAAACTACGATTTTCTTTTCTTGCCGAGTCTTTCACGAGTCTTTCACAAGTCCGAGTCCGAGTCCAATTTTTTGGTTTGCTGAGTCCATGGCAAGTTCGAGTTTTAAAACTTTGCTATAATGTATATATGCATGCCTTATCAATGTTATCATATGAATATTTAGAATTTCCCAATATATTTTAATGTTTTTCTATTTTTTATATAATCGTACCCAACCATCCCCAAAAATGACTTGAAAAATCGACTTTAGAATGTGTCCCCTCATCCCTTGCCATCCCCATCCCGAAAACTCAAGGTAACAGAGCAAAAAAACTTAAATGTCTAAGCTTTTGAGGTTGTTGGGTGTAATATTCCTTTCTAGAATATTTCAAATTTTTGCCCTAAAACAATACTCCTAAAAATGATAATGGCTTTGTCTAAAATTATGAATTTATTATATTATTCATATTAATAATTTATGACATGATTCTGAAAATAAATCATATCTTGATTTTCTGCCATAATTCTCCTTCAAACTATGCTTGTATGTCTACTTTGAAAGTGCTTTCAGATCTGCTTGAATCAGAGGCTTTTGCCCCTA
The DNA here is from genome assembly GCF_030272615.1 of Cryptomeria japonica. Lineage (NCBI taxonomy): Eukaryota > Viridiplantae > Streptophyta > Pinopsida > Cupressales > Cupressaceae > Cryptomeria > Cryptomeria japonica. The sequence goes on from NC_081406.1 coordinate 267,076,738, forward strand.
ACTCAGTAGTGGCAACTAAAGGTTTTCATCCTTAACTTGAAAGTGCTTTCAGATCTGCCTGAATCAGAGGCTTTTATCTCTAACTCAGCAGTGGTAATTAAGAATTTTTGTCGTTAACTTGCTAAGAGAATTTAAGGGTTTCATCCTTAAAACTCTTAATTTACCTTGGAGGGTTCTCATCCTCTTTCTTTGTAATTCACTGGGAGACAATTATAATATTTATTCCCAAATTACTGATTGCTTGATTGATTCATGTTCCTCAAGAAAATGATCTCCCACATATGTCTTATCGTTTCAATAGACACAGCCATTCACATTGGAAGGAGTCACAACCTTTCCTACCCGATTTCTGCCCATGATGACTTTTAATTTAATTTTAATTAAATTGTTTTGTAGTCTAAATTGCTAGCATCTCCTTATTAACTTTGGTGCTGCCTTATTATGCTATTAGAAACCAAGAGGGATTGCGATTTGATGTCATTGGCAGGGACATGGCATTCTGCCCTTCCCAAGATCGCTTGTCCTCAAGCATTTTAAAATTGGGATGATAAAAAATGTCTACTGCTCAAGTGGTGTCCTTCATAGGTAGATTCTTCCAATTAATCAAATATTCTTAAATAACCTTATTTCTTAAATTCTTTTCTATTAGGTCAATGATGGCTTTGGGTTCCACAATTAATTCTACTTTGTCATCAAGTGGGGGTAATTTTTGGCATGGTATTATATGTTGACCTAGCACCTTCTTGAGGCGAGTTATGTCAAAGATATCATGAATTCGACTATTTATTGGTAACAACAATCCATAAGAACCTTTGCTAATCCTTCTTATAATCTTATAAGGTCCATAGAATCACAACTTGAGTTACTTTGCACCACTTCCCTTGAGAGAGGACTGTTTATAAGGTTGTAAACTTAGGAAAACCAAGTCTCCAATTTCAAATGTTCTTTCAAATCTATGACATTAACATACATATTTTGTTGATATTGGGCATGTTGTAGGTTTTATGAGTGTGTTTAAAATATCCACACCGTTGCACCAAGTTTTGTCCTCTAGGGACTCTACTATCTGTAAGAATCAAATTTCCAAATGATATTGCCTCATAACCATATAGTGCCTTCAAGGGAGTCATTCCAATTAACCAATGCTCCTTGGGGACACATCCCCTAGCCTCCTACCCTCATCCCCACCCCTGAAACATTTCGTTGACTTGGGGATGCCTTGGAAATGTCCCCTCCCCATCCTTGATTAATGCAAAAAATCGAGGATATCCTTGAAATGCACTAGAAATGATAGGGGACGACAAGGGATGGCCAATTGTCCTTAGGACAGCTAGGAGCCATCTAGGTGTCCCTTGATAGTTTTGTTTAAAGGGGTGGGGGTGGGGGTGGGGGATCCTTGTATTTTCCCTCTTTAATATGAAGGGGGAAATGGCAATTTTAGAGGTTTTGGGATCCAATAATTTGGAAAAGGACATGTGTAATACCATTAATTCAAAGAATGTCTATGTGTTGGTTTCCATTCTCATTTCCATTTTATGAGAATCCAATTCCATTATTACACATCATGGGCGTACAGTTTAGAGGATCAGTTTTTGAGATCTTTGACTTGCTTTTGAGAACTTGAACAAAGAATTCATGTTATTACTGCTCAAGGGGAGCAACTTTGTGAGATTTTTGTTGTAGCTCTTGATCAAGACAAGTTTCCCACTTCTCTTTGAGATTGATTGAGGTTATGTCAACTTATGCAAAGAAAGAAAAAGCCAAGAAGTCAACAACGCTTGTGGGGTCATTTGCCTTCTGTTGCATGTGGCTAGAACAACAAAGGCAGTTGAATCAACTAGAGCAACAACTAGTGTAGCTCGTCACTTTGGAAGCCACCCTTTTGGATCTAGATAGTCATTCTGCTCTAATGCTTTTTCATGGTTTTGTTTTGTTGAGAAATTAAATTTATATCAGACTGATGCAATTCGTTCAATGTGCAGATTTCCCTTTCAATTCCGAGTATTCAGAATTTAATCATTCCAAAATATGAATGTCAACAATGATAATGTATCAAGGGCAGTGCAGGGGTTTTCTTCAAGTCTGAAATTCGTCGATCAAGGGGGAGAGAGCATTTATTGATTTCTATATCCTTCTCTCTTGAAATCAGCGAATATATATATATATATATATATGTTTAGTGGGACATGTTATAAGGGGACATGTCCCCACAATGTGGAGGCATGTCCACTCATAACGTGTCCCTTACATACCAAGGGATGTGAACTTTATTTATGTTAGTTAACTTAACTCTTAACCAATTAAAGTCGTCGATCTGTGCAAAACACATTATCAAGTTCGATTTATCAAATACGAACATATAAGTTTGATCGAATGAATACGATAATGTAAACTTTGATCTTGTTATATGCAATGATGCCTTAATGATCATTACACAATACAAGGCAAGAGAAGAATAGAATCTGATCACACACAAATTAATGTAGAGTTTCAATCAGACATAAGGATGACGGCTTGCAAAGTATTCGAAGTGATTATTCTTATAAACACAAGGAAGGAGTATGTGTGTATGTATGTCAGTCCACATAGTGGACTGACATACATACATGCTTATATATGTATAATCAATATTAATGGTCACCCTTATATCTGACCGAAGCTACTATGCATCAACAGTCCCTCTTAGCTAGGAAAGATAATCAAGTATGAAGATATCACCTAACTCGTGATATTGGAGGATGGTTTATGAACATCAAGTCACATGACATTCTTCACATAAATATCCAGGTTATGGTATGTGCACTGACATCACGTCTCATGATGTCTACCATAACAAGTCATGGCATTTCCATGGATATTACGTCACATAATACCCACCATGATCATCTCATAACGAGCATAATGATATTCAACTGATATCAAGTCTCATGATATCTATCAATAAGCCCAAGAGATATTAACTATCATGACATGTCCATGAATATCAAGTCACATGATATTTGTCATGATAGTGAACCGATCATTGTAAAGTCGTCACCTTACAATGTCGGATGCAAGTGTTCATTATTTGAAAGATCGTCACCTTTCAATAATGTATATAGGGTAGGCCCATAAGTCATAGAGTCACACATATGACAGAAGAGTTTACACATTAAACATCTTTATTTATATTAATACAAATAGAAATTTAGAGATAATCTCAATAACTTACATTTCAACCATACCAAGTTTCTTCCTGAAGTGTTCAACTTTCACTCTGGGGAGCGGCTTGGTAAGAATGTTTGTTGTTTGATCACTTGTATTAATATACTCCAATTGGATCACATTCCTTTCTACCATGTCTCTCACATAGTGGTAAGGAATCTCTATATGCTTTGATCTATCATGAAATACTGTAGACAATTTGATGCAGCTTTGATTGTTACAGTGGATGATAGTAGGCTTCAGAGGCTCTCCAAATAATCCCACAAGCAGTTTTCGAAGCCATACTGCTTCTCTTGCTCCCAAAGATGCTGCAATGTATTCGGCCTCTGTGGAGCTTTGAGCTATTGAAGACTATTTTCTGCATATCCAAGAAATCATAGCTGATCCCAAACTGAAGCAACACCCTGATGTGCTTTTCCGATTAGTCACACTTCCAGCCCAATCAGAATCAGAGTAACCATGTAGATTTAGATCAACATTTTTATATTTGAGTCCATGTCCAATAGTACCTTGAAGGTACCTCAATATATGCTTAGCAGCAACAAGATGTATCTCTTGAGGTTCACACATAAACTGGCTCAAGGCATTCACTGCATAGTAAATATCCGGTCGAGTGTTAACCAGGTACATCAATGATCCAATTATCTGTCTGTAAAGAGTAGGGTCTTGTTGATGTGTTTTTTATGCACATGCGAACACAGAATAAAATACCAAGGTATCTTATCCTCTCTTGAACAAAGTTATCCGAATGTTGAAGATTTGCCTAAGGATCAATCGAAATAACTCCAAGGTTCTGGTATGTAGGTTCTCTACGTGTGGATAAGCTCTTGTGGTATGATGTGATTATGTTGGAATCACAAGGGGACTTACGTTTGTATGCCTGATTGCTTGATTTGTTGGAACTTGAGTCCTATCTACTCACCGGGATAATAAAGAAATAGCAAAAGTTGAAAGGCTCAAAAAGTCTACTCTTAAGGCCTAGAATGCAAGAAGATGGATGAATGACTAGTTAGAGTCCTACTGGACTAGGTCTCACCATCAAACTGAACAATTCGACACCGGCTCAATGCAATCTTCTAAGGGAATTTTGAAGATGTTCAAATCGTTACACCATCAGACACTGATCACCATTCAAGTTAATGCATGAAAATAGATGCGTAACGACTTGAGATTAAGCTCATTCATGTCAATTGACCACGCAGGGCGCACTTACAATCAGTAAGAAGCTAGTGGTTTGGATTAGGCGAATTCCACGCGAGTTCGTTTAGTAACTTCTTTCTTTCAATCTAATCGTTTACCATCTAAAACGAAGATTCAACAAGAAACCATGCATATTGCAAAGTAACAACACACTTCACCATAGCTTCAATGAAAATGGAGTTCATTTACAATCAAGGCAACAATTTCTTGCCTTCTCTTCCTACTCTACTCTAATTTGCTATTCCACTATTCTACCTACTAATTCTTGACTATTAGCTATTCTAACCTCTATTAACTAACTATTAACCTTTACAAATGAAGAGCCAAAGCTTTATATAGGGAGCTCTTTACAATTCAATGGCTCTGATTGACTTAAGAATGAATGGCTAGGATTTTAAGATGAAAACCCTAAATAGGGTTTGTTACAACAAACTCCCCTAGCCAATGAGAAAATTACATTCAATATTCGAGAACCAATAGGAAACAAGGGTAGGTACATTGGAGTTTGTGCCTTTGTGAATAAGCGTGATTCACTGAATCTGGACATGCTGATGTGGTCCCTTCTGACTAGAGAAACAGTGACTGAGATGCCACCTTGTCTGGTACTTGCTCTATGATGACCTTGGTCGATCCCTTTTTGTCTTTGATGTACTTGATGAGTGGCACACCTTTTGTTGGCTCTCTTGTGTTTGATGAAGCCTCTTCACGGTCAAGTCACTCCTTTGGTAGCTCACCTCCCCTTGAAGTGTTTATAAGATCTTTTTCCTTTGCCATCTAGTGGTTTCTCCATGTGGTAGAATGCGGTCTTTGAGGATGGTTAACTCCATTGCTTCCAACTCCTTGAACACTTGAAGTCCTTCAACTTGGAAGCACTTTGAGTCCTCCTCCATGCATTTGAGGTGTCTTTAATGATTATAAAACTTGAATAGGTCCTCCTTGTCCTTGTCTGTTCTTCCTTCTACTTGGTCCTGTTTGTTGTGACGTTTTCACACATCGCCCCATTGCAAATGGGGACCCCTACTTTTTAGGCCCTTCCGGTCTTTTGGCTTTGTTTTTTGGGTCTTTTCGCAACAGTCTTGTCAATCTCTCTACTTTGCAAATGTTTGGGGGTCATATTGGTCAAGTTTGCTTTTCATTTGGGAAAATTTGGTTAAGTCTAGGAGTCGTTTTGTTAATTTTAGGGTTTTTGCCTTCAGTCCTAGATTTTAGGGGTCTCTTTTAGGGTTTTGGAGAAACAAAACTTAGAGCTGGAATCGAGACCCTTCAAGGAACCTCCTAGTAAAATTTGAGCGATTTCTGAGCACTTACTATTTTTAGTAAGTTTCATTGCCTCCCAGATTGGTCTAATTTTGCCAAAAATCAAACTTACTATTTTTAGTAAGTGTTTTCCTGACCTATTTTGCCCAAACCTTGACATTTTGAAACACTTACTATTTGGGAAAATCTATTTTTGGCAGGCTCTTCATAGGAAAACACTGAAAACTGAAGATCCCTGAAGACGTTGAAGACTGAACGCTCCTGAAGATCATTTCTAAATCCGGAAGAGTCAGAAGGCAGACAAGTTGGATCAAAAAAATGGTTAAGTTTGGAACTCCTATTCCAAAAGAGGAAAGCATGCAAAATCATCCAAGTCCGGAAATTTACATCAATCCACCAATGTCATCTTGATCCGGAAATGGCCTGAAATTTGACTGTCTTAAAATTTGAAAGATCTTCCAAAATCCAGAATTTGCATTATGATTCCTAGGGACCTGAAACCACTCTCAAACATCCTAACAATATATATGAAATATAACTTAAAGTATAAGACTTATACTTAAATGTTATATTTCATATATATACATGTCTAGAATTGGTAGAAAACATCAAATTCCTCCTTCATGGCCAAAATCCGCCCAAGCACTCAGCTGGGTGCCAAAATGGAAGGGTCATGGAGGATTCAGCATTTGACAAAATTCCTCCTCCACAGCAAAAATCCGCCCAAGACATCTGCATGGCGCCAAAGTAAGGTCAACGTGGAAAATGGAAAATATTGTGAATTCCATGACAAGGTAAAAAATCCGCCCAAGAAGGTCATAGGGTGGCAGAATGAAGTGACCTTGGAATTCATTGAAATGCATTGAATCCTTGGCAAGCACAAAATTCCGCCCTACTCCTCAGGAGGGCGCCAAATAGAGGGAGTCAAGGAAGATGAAGAAATTTGATGAATTCCTCCTCTGAGTCAAAATTCCATCCATGCTAGAAGCAGGATTCCAAGAATTAAATTGTTCCAAGGCTTGGAAATGATGAATTCCACCATGAAGAGTGAATTCCATGCTTAAGCTTGAAAATTGAAAATTTGTCTAAGGCATGAAAATCCAAGGGTCAAGGAAAAATGGAAAGTAGAAATCCCCTCGAGATTTTTTTTAATATTTCCATTTTTAGACACCAAATCTTATCAGAATCCGGAAAGTTTTGCAGATTTGAACTCGTGAGATAATTATCTATCTCCTGGACCCGGCTCCTAAACTTTAGGAAAATACCTAAAAAATAGGAAAGGTGGCAAATTGGTCAAAAAGCTCCCTGCGAATGTGATGAATTCAAAGAGCACAAAAAAAATTCCTTCCTCGAGAAAGAATTGCGCCCAAGAAGAAGAAATTCCGAAAAAAAAAATTGACTAAGTGATGGAAATTCCTTCCTTCACAACATAGTTCTTGGAAATCATGAAAATTAGCTAAGGCATGAAGAATTTCCTTCCTCAGGGGTAAGGAACAAATTTCTTTTCAAAGGAGAATTCCCTCACAACATGAATTCCAAGCCGGGATGAATTGAAGGTGGAAAAACAATTTCTTGGCAAGGAAGGAATCAAGTATGAACTGAACAAGAAATTTCCCTTAGGAAAAGTTTAAAAAAAATTCATTCTCGGGCATCAAATCACATCCAAATTTCAAAATTTTTACAGATTTGGATTCGTAGGAGAATTTTCTCTCTCCTGGACCATGGAACCCTAATTTGGAAATTTTCCTAAAAAATAGGAAATGTGCGGAATTGATGAAAACCCATCTTCAAGCAAGGAAGGTTGAAGACACTTCAAGAAAATTCTTCCTGAATCAAAATTTCCCTCTCCAACAATTCGAGGTGTGCAAGAGCGGATATACGACGGCAGGGTCCACTTGCATGGCGAGGATCTATTGAACGCATAGTAGTATTGTGGTACATTCATTGCTGAAATATTTGACCAAATGGCGACCCAGTCATTGCATGTTGAATTTATGGCAGATTCCTTTTGCATGTAGCGCCGCATGTGGAAATGATGGAGCATTTGTGACATAATGGGGTGATTTTTGCATGGACGAATATTCAATGCATGTTGGGCGAATTTGAAAGAGGTGGTGCATTTAATGCGCAATGGATGCTATTTTGGGTACTTGTGAATTAATTGTATATGGGCATGATGGGTTAATTGGAGATTCCCACCTTGTTGCATCTTGAGTGAAGAATCTTTTAGGGAAACCCTAATTAGGTTTTGCAAGTAATCATGGCTTGAGGCCTATATAAAGGGGTGACCCCCTCATTTGTTAAAGAGGGAGCTTTGTATGAAATTATTGCGATAAGTTTTTGAGAAAATAACAGTGAAACATTGTTCTTTGATGGTGTCCACTTAATTTATTTTTTCAAAACTTGCATGGTTTCACCTTCCTCACTTAGAGTAGAAGTTTATTTTCTCAGTTGTTAGATAAAGTGCTTTGATTTCAATGGAGAATGTAATGGTGTCTGATGAATTTCCAGGGTTCATACTTTTTGTATCTTGTTGATTGTAAGTTGCAGTGTAAAGTTAGCCTAAGCCACTAAACTTGTGCTAAGTTCGGTTGTGGACAATCATTTGGATTGCATTGTGTTTGGTATTCAAATGCACTTTCTCAATATGAAAATCCTTCATCATCCTCAGAAGATTGCACCGGTTCTTGCGGAGTTGTAGTTAAACTTGGCAAAGCAAAGCTTAGTTTATTTGGAATTTGTCCACCAGAGCACTATTCATTGTTAGCATTGCCCTTAGGAATAGATTTAGGCCTTTCTAACCCTTTCCCCTTTATTTTCAGTTCATTTTAGTTCGTTCGAAGTAGAGGCATCACAGATTCGCTATATCCGATGATGGAGTTCCAGCCACAGCAAATAAGTGAAAGAATGATGCAAACGTAAGGCCCCTTGGATTACCAATAATCACATCAGCCAATTGAGTCACATCCGTAGCATAAAGGAACCTTGGAGTCGATTTTTTGGACTTCTTGCAATCTTAGCATGCAATCACACTTTGATCAAGAGAGAGTGAACTGACCGTTAGGCAACTTTATTCTGTGTTCGACGTTGTCATTAAAAACACGTCAACATTGTTGACCTGCAAAAAAGCAAAAGATGATTAAGTATACATAATATATTCATTCTAACATAGCATCTATTACCTTAAATCATCAACAAGAAGGCATTAGGATTAATTTCGCTCTGGACCCTCTCCAAGGACAAGACCTATAATGAGATTTTCGCTCTGAGAGGGTTAGAAGCGAAATTTGCTTCTTAGACTCCATTCACACTCAACTTGCGTTGGACTTGGCTTTTGGGTCCTTCCTTCATCTCAATCAAGTCCATTTACCTTCAAAGTGAGGTCCACTCAATGCTTTTAATGACAAATTAGGCCTTTCTAATGATTTCGCTCTGGACCCTTTGGAAGGGTCAAGAGCAGGATTGATGTTTTAGGCTCAATTTCCTCATCCCATCACGTTCCAACTTGCTCACAAGGCATAGATAGGTCATTGGTCATTCAGTCAAGGCGTAGGAGCAAGCTTTTGATCTAAGCTAGGACCAAGAGAGGATTTTTAGGAGAATTCACTCTGGACCCTTTGGAAGGGTCAGGAGTGAATTTGACAATCTAGCTCAAATTCCCCACTCAACTCCCAAGCTTTCAAGTCTAGGTTTGGTCATTAGGGATTTTCTAAGGATAAAAAGGTCAATTTTATACCAATCAATGCCTAGAGTACAAGAACTTGATCTTTCATCAACTGGACCAATCTCAAACCCTCAAAGGAAAAAATCCTTCAGGATACTTGCTCACATACCTCCATTCATCTCCTTAACTAAATGACCTAGGTCTTAAAGAGAAAGACTCCTAACATGATACAATGACTTCCTCAAACTCAATCAAGACTCAACCCTAGAAGTAAGACCCGGGCCTAACCAAGAGGAAACTTTCAACAGAGACCCTGACCTGGACCACCTACTGACCCACTTCAACTGAAGCAAACCATCCTATCCTAATGAGCCCTCTAGCGACCCTTCAATGCAAAGACTAATAGCCAAGAACCTAAAAGACTAAGCCAAGAAAACTAACCCTAGAAAGCAAAAAGTAGGGGTCCCCATTTGCAATGGGGCGATGTGTGAATACGTCACAACAGGTCTGCAAGTCTGGATTCTGCTGCTACTTCTTTTAGTTTATGTAGGATGGTTTCCATGGGTGTCGACTTTGGTCTGCAGTTCCACATTCCAAATCTTTTCAAAATATCAATGGTGTATTTCCCTTGATTTAGAAAAATACCTTCAGGTTTCTGCCAAACTTCCAATCCAAGGAAGTAGTGTAGACTGCCCAAGTCTTTCATATCAAATTTTGATGCCACGCCCTTCTTACATTGAACAATGAGGTGATCTTCTCCTGTAATTAGCAGATCATCAACATATAGAATTGTTGAGACATGAACCAGCTAGGACTCGAACCTAGGACCTTCCATACGCTGCTGGAGTGCTCTACCACTGAGCTACTGGCCCCTCTTGGACCAGTCCATCGTCGGTCCGGGTGTGGCTTATTTCCAACACCAACACCCCCCCTTAAGCCACACCTCTCGTGTGCTTGGGGCTCCTAGCCTGGACCTGGCTCTGATACCATGTTGAGACATGGACCAGCTAGGACTCGAACCTAGGAGCTTCCAACGCTGCTGGAGTGCTCTACCACTGAGCTACTGGCCCCTCTTGGACCAGTCCATCGTCAGTCCGGGTGTGGCTTATTTCCAACACCAACAAGAATAAGTATCAACAAATCACCATTAATTACTTTAAAGTAAAGATTTGGATCTGCATCATTCTTGGAGAATCCTAGACCCAACAAATAGCTGTCGATCCTCTCATACCAAGCTCGGGGAGCCTGTTTAAGTCCATATAAAGCTTTCTTCAGTTTGCACACATGTGAAACTTCATTATGAATCACAAAACCTTCAGGTTGGTCTAGATAGACTTCTTCCTCAATAGTCCCATTTAAGAATGCAGTTTTCACATCCATCTTATGGATCTTCCATCCTTTAGCAGCTGCAATACCTATGACTACTCTAACGGAGGTATATCGGGCAACAGGTGCAAATGTCTCTTCATAATCAATACCTTCCTTCTATGAGAATCCTCTGGTGACAAAACGTGCTTTATGTTTCTCTATACTATCATCTGCAGCATGTTTAATTTTGAAAAGCCACTTGGACGAGACAACAAATTTCTCTTTTGGTCTAGGAACTATGTCCCAAACATCATTCTTTAGAATGGATTGGTACTCTTCTATCATAGCATCCTTCCAGACTTGATGCTTGGGGGCTTCTGCAACACCGGTAGGTTCAGAATTAATGATTTCACTCATTAATGCATCATATGTTAATTTGCAAGGTCTTTTGCTCTTTCTGAATGTTCTTTTGGGTGTTGCGTGGATTTCTGCTTCTTGTATCATCTTTCTAGCCCAAAGTGATCTTTTGTGATTATTTTTTGGTTCCTCTTCTTGAGTCTCTAGAGGAATCTGACTTTTATTTGTAGTTTCATCTGGATACTCCCTCTGAAACTCAGGAGCAAGATCTTCTTCCACACCTTTGTGTGAATCTGGTATTTCTATCTTATCTGATCTCCTGGCCTTCTTAAAGGCAATGTCTTCTTCAAAAATGTCATCTTTACTTAGTTCAATTTGTCTATGTCCAGGTATGTATATTCTGTAAGCTTTTGAAATTTCACTGTAGCCTACAAATATTCCTTTTCTCCCAAAAGGTTCTAGTTTCAATCTCTTCTCTTTAGGCACATGAATGTAAACTGGGCACCCAAATATTCTTAAGTGACTGATATTTGGTTTTACAGCAGTAAAGGCTTCTTCAGAAGTTTTATTTTCCAAGTGAGAGTGAGGACATCTATTTTGAATGTATACAATTGCATTAGAAGCTTTAGCCCAAAATGAGGTTTCTAGGTTTTGATCATAAAGCATTGCTCTAGTTGCCTCTACTATAGTTCTGTTTTTCCTCTCAGCAACTTCATTTTTGTTGAGGATTATAGGGTATAGTGAACTCCCTCTTAATCCCTGCATTTACACAAAACTCTTTAAAGATTTCAAAAGTATATTCTTTCCCATTGTCTGTTCTAAGTATTTTAATTTTCTTCTCGGAAGAATTTTCTATGAGAGCTTTGAATTCCTTAAACCTTTTAAGGATCTCTTCTGATTCTTTGCACTTGAGAAAGTATATACAGGTCTTCCTGTTGAAGTCATCAATGAAAATTACATAATACAGAAATCCTCCTATGGAGGGTACAGACATGGGTCCACATAGGTTAGAGTGGACTAATTCTAACACAGCTTTAGTTCTACTCAAACTATTAGGAAAAGTACCCTTAGTATTTTTCCCCAAGGCACACCCTTTACATGCCCCATTGTGAGTTTGATTTAGTTTAGGTAGTCTGGTTACAAATTTATCCATAGAAGTTAGGGCACGAAAGTGAATATGGCCTAACCTTCGATGCCATATCTCATTTGAGTCAGAAGTCTCATGAATGAGGGCTTGATTTGACTCAATGCAAAGTTTGTAAAGGTGTCCTTGTCTTATGCCTATAGTTTGGGCCTTCTTTATGGTTGAGTTCTTCAGCCATGCTAGGACTTTACCCTCCATAAATGTAACTATGTATCCGTTATCTTCAAGAGCTGATATAGATATTAAATTTCTCGTACTCCAGTGAGTTGAATAGAGATCCCGGATTTCAATTTGATGGTGCAGGTTCCAACTCCTTTTACTAGATGTGCAAAATCATCCCCAATTGCAACCTCTTCATCAGATTCTTCTACCATAGTTTCTAAGTGATCTCGGTATCCTGTAATGTGTCTTGATGATCCACTGTCGATTACCCATGTGTTAAGTTTGTTTGAGACTTTGCTGGATAATGCTGAGTAGAAAGCAAATTTCTCAAAATCATGTTCTATATTTGTCTTTCCAATTTTAGCAAATGAGGCTTGTTGTTTTGTTCTGTCAGGGCACTTGACCGCATAGTGTCCATATTGATCACACCTAAAACATTGAACTTGCGACAGGTCCTTTCTCTGCTTGGATGAACTTTTGAGAATTTCTCTTCCTTTTGAAGTTCTTCTTACCTTTCTTATGAGAATTTGTGTTAAGGACATGAATATCCTCATCTATAGGTTTCTGCTTCCCTTTTGTTATTTGTCTTGACTCTTCTTGTAGATAATCAGATCTTAATCGATCAAATTTAGGAAGCTTGGATCTTGTACTTATTCCTTGGACAAATGATTCCCATGAATTTGGAAGACCGCCTAAGGTTATGAGTGTCAATCCCTTGCTATCAATTTCATATCCAACTGTTGATAGTTGGTCCCTTAGTTTAGTTATTCACATGAAATATGAATAGACAGATTCTCCCTTATTCATGCTTATATTATTAATTTGCCTCTTTAGGGCAAGGGTTCTGCCTGTATTATTTATTTCAAATGCACTCTCAAGAGATTTGAACATAAGGTATGCAGTTTCATGTTTTGCTAATATAGGTACAATATGATCCCTGACTGCATCCACTATAAGTTTCATGGCTTTCTCATTGCTTTCAATCCATTGAGTTTTCTCAGGTTCATTTTCAGGTTCGGTTGTCTTTCTTTAACGAAGGAGTCTAATTTATTCTCCTTTAGAAGCATCATAATTCTGAGCTTCCAAGATATGAAGTTGTTGGCTCCTTCGAGTCGATCTTCAAATCTGATCATGTTTGACATTGTGAAGAATGAAATGTGACTGCAATACTTAATAGATGATAGTCTGATGTCTCAAATTTAATTTGGATTTCCTTTTACCAGGGCTCTGATACCATGTTGAGAAATTAAATTTATATCAGACTGACGCAATTCGTTCAATGTGCAGATTTCCCTTTCAATTCGGAGTATTCATAATTTAATCCTTCCAAAATATGAATGTCAACAATGATAATGTATCAAGGGCAGTGCAGGGGTTTTCTTCCAGTCTGAAATTTGTCGATCAAGGGAGAGAGAGCATTTATTGATTTCTATATCCTTCTCTCTTGAAATCGGCAAATATATATATATATATATATGTTTAGTGGGACATGTTATGAGGGGACATGTCTCCACAATGTGGAGGCATGTCCACTCATAACGTGCCCCTTACATACCAAGGGATGCGAACTTTATTTATGTTAGTTAACTTAACTCTTAACCAATTAAAGTCGTCGATCTGTGCAAAACACATTATCAAGTTCAATTTATCAAACACGAACATATAAGTTCGATCTAATGAATATGATCATGTAAACTTTGATCTTGTTATATACAATGATGCCTTAATGATCATTACACGATACAAGGCAAGAGAAGAATAGAATCTGATCACACACAGATTAATGTAGAGTTTCGATCAGACATAAGGATGATGGCTTGCAAAGTGTTTGAAGTGATTATTCTTATAAACACAAGGAAGGAGTATGTGTGTATAATCAATATTAATGGTCACTCTTATATCTGACCGAAGCTACTATGCATCAACATGTTTCAACATTCAATAGGTTGGTTTCGTTAAAGATTTACAAACTTAGTATCTTGGAAAAATAGACTTGATAAAAATGTTAACAAATATATTGGAAAGTTAAACATAACGGGTAAGGGACCCTTAATCCCTCCTTTGCCTATATAAAAAAATGTCCAATAAGTTGCTGCGTAATGTTAACAAAGAACACTCGTAATAATAGTGACCAAGTTTCAAACTATTGTGGCTCATAATCTCTATGGAGATATGGAATCATTATGGTGTAATAAGCATGGTATATAATTAAGCATGACCAATGCTTAAGAATTCAAAATGTGGTCTAAGACTACCTCACACAACACTGCCCAATCCAATCCCAACAAAAGAATGGCATCTAATGCGTCTTTATACCTCCTTAAAGACAACCCAAAACTTACAAGATTAAAGAGAAGCTTTATATTTGAAAAAATAATTAAAAAGATATGCACATGTAAGTTTTAAATTACTTTTTCAAATCTAAAGCTTCTCTTTAACATACAATGTTACGTAGCAAGCTTCTACAATGTGTATGATGAATACTTTATTATTTTTAATTAATATTTTATCTAGTGTCACTTATTAAGCTTCTACAATGTGTATGATGAATACTTTATCAATGCTATGATATGAATATTTGAAATTCTTCTATATGTTAAAAATATCCATATGCTTTAATAGTCATCCCCTGAAAAATGGTCGAAAAGTAACCCATACTAGAAAGTAGAAACACATCTTGCTGTCCCCGTCCTTGAAACTTGGTGGAACATAGCTATTGCCATATGGTTGGGTAGAATTGAAGCAATATTCTCGAACATGTAACTGTTTGATCCATGTTGTTTGTTGCCTTGTGACATAGTTCCACAATTACCCTTAAAGCCATTTATATACAATTTTGGTTTGCCCATCCATTTGTGGGTGGTAGCTAGTGCTTGGGGTAAGCTTTGTTTCAGCCAACTTAAAGAGTTCCTACCAAAATAAATTGAGGAATTTTACCATCTTTGTCACTTTGATGTTTCTGGGTAGTCCATGTAGTTTAAGATTTCTCTAAATAAGAGATCAACTACTCAGGGTGTTCTATATTAACAAGATATGGAATTAAAATAAGCATACTTGGTCTATCTACTACCGCAAATATGCAATCGTTTCCTTGTACTTTCAGAAGCCCCATGATGAAGTCCATTGAAATACTCTCCCATTTTATATTTGGTATTGGTAAGGGTGTTGGAAATATTGTTGTCATTGATGTCAAAGGAGAGTAGATCAAAATCATTGCCAAAGGCTAAAGGCTGCTAGTTACCCTCTTCATGCATTTATTAAGATGAAAAAATTTGTGACCCTCATTTATGGCTGCACTTTAGTATTTTTATTGGGCCCCATGAAGTATTTCACTTGAATTATGATCCAATATGCAAAGTGGCCAACCCCTCTTGAAAAATGTTATTTAATATTAATTGGGGTCTATGTGGAGTGGTCTGACCTTCTTGATATGGCTGCCCAAGTTAGGAAGAAATTAAAATAACATAAATTTACTTACCTCCTTTGAAGGATTGCATCCCTTGGGTGAAGTGGCATAAGGAGGGTATAAAAGAAGATGAGAAGGGAAAGTGGATGGCAAGCAATTAAAGAAATATCTTTCAGATTAATTATAAACTTTCAAGGAGATTCATAGCTGATTTATAGAAGACCTTCAAGAAGATTCATAGCAGACTTTCAAGGAGATCTATAGCAGATTTATAGCAGACTTTCAAGGAGATTCATAGCAGACTTTCAAGGAGATTTATAAGCAGATTTTATGAAGGGAATTCACATGATTATCATGATTTGAAGAAGCAAGAATGAAGAAGATGAATGTTTTGCTTATTTGGAGGTTGGTACCTCTCACCAAAAGAGATTGTTGTCTCTTGCCAAGTTGGTAATTAGTGGTGGGGATTGGCATCTCCAGTGTATTGGTGCCTACAAAGATTTGTAAAGCAGAATTTAATTGTTGGCTGGATTTGGACAGTAGATCCACGTAGTCTTTTCTCCGTAGTTTTCTCATAAAAGGGTTTCCACGGAAATCTTGTGTCTTTTAGTTGGTAGATCTTGTGTGATTGCTATTTTCATGGTTGTTGGATTCACATATTTTATTTTATACTGGTTCAGCCCCCCTCTCAGTATAAGTGTGTTTGCTCATCAAAGGGTTGTAACAAACCAGTAGGAAATGTTTGCTCTATCTTGTTTCTTCGAGAAACCATACATTCCATGATATACTTCAACACAGCCCCTTTGAGGCCTTTCCAAGAGAATCTCTCCCTCATTTTTTTGTATGTTTTATCATATCCTTGATGACCTGTCAATGGAGTATCATAGTATACCCTTAAAACTTTTCTTTCATTTTCGATCCTGGGATGAGATATATTCAGTCTTTGTAGAGAATGAGCTCCTCCACCACCTTGTACTTGTCTTGTAGCTTGCCTTCTAATATATCATTGGCCACTGCATCTTTGCCATATTCAGCAAGTATCTAGAAACTCTCCTTTAACAATCTACTGGGCTGCAGAGACTTCATGTCTTCAATTCAAATACAGCAATCAGATATATTACAAAGCAGCTAAAAGGATTTTCATTCCCAGAATATATATCAATTAGTCCGGCCTTTGCATACAAAGATGCAAATATATTGTTTTATATATCTTCTTAAAAAGGCAACAATTTAAGGATGATCTTTAATTATATATTCTACTGCTTCCAATTCTAATCCTTAATGGGATAAAGCTTCTTAAATTTGTAGTAATTTCATGATTCCCTCTTTTGTAAAAACATCTCAGAATTACTCACTAAATTTATAAGGTTCCCCCTGGACATCTTTTTGTTTTTTAATAAAAATTCTGGTATTTACATTCCATAAATTCTGCCTTACTGGTGTGGACTGCATCAGCTGAAGTATGGCTGTTTAGGTGATTTTGTTATAATATGTTTTGTTTCCAGCAGTCTTTCACAGAATTCATATATAACATGAACTTCTGCAATATAATTAGCTATCAAAAAGCCAAAAGTACATCTAATCTCAATTATGCAAGTCTTTGTAATTGTCGAAGGTAACCTAATAATGAGTCAGTTTACAATGATAAAAACGTAAGTTACTCTGTTGGTACAAATAACACTTCTTAAACTGCAAGATTCATGGTGCTAATACACACTACTATGAAAAAGAATACCTTGGCAAGATCAGATAAGAAAGAACCATGCTGTGCAATCAACTTTCCAAATGCTTTTCTCTTAAGTGCCCTTTTGACCATCATTTCAATACCACGTTCTGCAGCACCAATCAATCTCATACAATGGTGTAATCTACCCGGACCCAATCGACCCTGTAAAGCATTCAACAAATTTGTTAGCTGTAAGATTCTGACTTCTTTATGCACTATGTAAATATTTCTGAGTTGTGTCCACTGTTAATTTGTAATTTCAACATCACAAAGATGACAAGTGAGACCATTTAGGCTTGAGGTAGTAATCAAGGCTAGGGCTTTTTTATTTTGTTCCATGATTTTTTTGTTTATTTTGTTAAGTAGTTTCTTGTTTAATCCTGTGCATAACATTCCAGAACTTCTCCAATGGAAGGCATTCAGTCTTTTTACACTTCCATACAACATAAATTTTGTCAATACATTTGCATTCCAGGGCTTAATGGAAATGATATGTCAAGGAAGAAAAAATATGAAGAGAAAAATCCTTCAAAAATATAATCTCCAAATTAGAGGTACCATCAGACTTTAGTTGCAAAATTAGCTATTTCAATAAAAACAGTTTCTAGAAAAGACCTTTATATGGAAACAATGAACAATGATCCTATGACAAGAAGTTCTGCATGCAATTAACCTTTTCTTTTATCAATCCGTCATTGATCACCACAATGACTAGTTTAATTCTACTTTCCTGTCTCTCCAAAAGAAAGTTCCTATTCTAATTAAGCACAAGACTATTGAAATAAATCACAACAAACTTCATCAAACGCTATCTATCATAAAGTGTCAAGGAGATTTGATCTCAGGACATTGATCCATCCAAACAACAGATAGTGGAATAGAAATAAAAAGCACTTTTCTTTTGATCTGTGCAGCACAAAAATATTCAGCTCAATTCATTTTTGTCTTTTAGACAGTAATGACCAACATAAGCACAACTCAGTACCTCAGTGACTGCACACGCTACCATTCAACAAAGCTGACAATGTTGTAGTTGACAACGTAGAAGCATTGTATGGGATAAAATGTGATAAACACATCTAGTCAGTGCCTGGCACCCATGCTGTGCCAGTCAAACCAGAATACTAGGTTATTCAATAACCCAGTCAAACCAGGGAAGAATTTGAACAACCCAAATTTAAATTGCAGGCTATTCCCTTTTTCTCAAATAAACCTTATGTGCATTGCTTATAAAAGCTTCTTTTTTCATTTCTACATTTTGTCAAATTCACAATCTAGGAACAAATATTTCCAGATTTACATAGCAAAGCCAAAAAACTTAACAAAGGGATCTTGATCAACAAATAAGTGCAAATTTTGGCATTGCAGATTTACAATCTTTTCACTTATTTTACAGCTGCAGTGTGGAAGATGTAAGGGCTTTTTCAGATATTTTGTTTCAGTTTACGAATTTACTTTTTTAGCTTTGTTGAGTTAGGGTTAGGATTTAAATTATACTGTCAAAACTCACAACTCACAAAACTTTTGGCAGACCCAATTTTGTCTTGGACTCAACAACTTGGCAAAAGTTGTCATACTAAAAAAATACTTAAATTCATTAAAAATAATTAACATGCAAAATACAATTACTAAACCAATGAAATGAGCTTGTAGAGTCAAAGAAGTGTTTTCTTTTAGAAATGAAAAATCACAATCTCATTCAGTTTACAACATTTTACATTTTTCTCTTTCCTTAGACACCCTAGTAATGGTTGGGGTCCTACTCCTTTATGCTAGTTGTGGCAGTGGCTCTACCCTCAACATTTTACATTGAATTAGGGTTAGGGTTTAAACTATACTTTCAAAACTCACAACTTAGCAAAACTTGGCAGACCCAAATTTGTCTTCGACTCAGCAATTTGGCAAAACTTGACATATTAAAATTTTAAAAAATACTTAAAATTCAGTAAAAATAATTAAAATGTAAAATACAATTACTAAACCTATAAAATGAGCTTGTAGAGTCAAGGAAGCGTTTTCTTTTAGAAATGAAAAATCACAATTTCATTCAATTTACAACATTTTACATTTTTCTCTTTCCCATAGACACCCTAGAAATGGTTGGGGTCCTACTCCTTTATGCTAGTTGTGGCATTGGCTCTACCCTCAAACTAAAAGGTAATGACCTCCTTAAGACTCTACCTCAGCCATGATCTTCTTTGATCCAATGCCTCTCACTTTTGCTTCTGTTGCACACATCTCTACTTGCCTCTCAAATTCAACAATCTCTCTTCTATATGGATCAATGCAATCCAAGCCGATCACCTCATGACAAATTGAGCCCTACACTTTTTGGAAGAAGATGAAGGTTGCATTGCATGAAGAAAAGGTTACTGAGGTATTTTAGTGTCAATCTATTGCACTTCTTTATATGAATGTAATCACAAAAAATAAATTACACTCATATCTAGAAATGCTACAAGAATGAGACAAAATTCTAAGGGCTGTCCTTTGAAGATTTGAAGCTTTTCCACCATAGTCTTTCAACCATAGTTGCAAAAGAAAAAGATTCATGAGTTTGTAAGTAAGCAATAATTGCATAGATCAAAGATGTGAGCTGAATTGAAGGTTCTCTCTTGGATAGCTAGTGGTGAAGAACCTTCCCTCAACATGCTTATCTCCGCAACTCTTCCCTAATTAGGTCTTGTTGATGTGTTTTTATGCACTATGCAACACGGAATAAAATACTAAGTACTATATCCTCTCTTGAACAAAATCATCCCAAGTGCTAAACTGTGTGATTGAATGGGATGACTCCAAGGTTCCGAATGTCAAGTCTTGACATGTTCTTGGATAGACTCAGTGATTGTGATGTGATTTGTTGGAATCACAAGGGAGACTTACATTGATACTTGAATGTCTGAATGTTGCTGGAACATGGAAATTCACTTAGCTTAAAAACAAAAGGAAAAGAGAGATAGGGTTTAGGAAGATAGTCTAATCCTAGGAGTGTAAGAAACTATGAATGATTTTGTGAAACACTACTAGACTTTGCTTTGCAATGCAAAGCTACAACTCCACAAAGTTTAGTGTAATCTTCGAAGCTAGTCTTATGATATTCAAATCACCAACAACAACATAGACACCATCAAGGGGATGCATATCCATGAGCAAATAGCAATCAAAGTTAAGTTTATAAAGAGTTTAGTTGATCACGCAAGATACTTCACAATCAATGAAATAATAGTATTATGAACCTATGAATTTCACCATTAATCATCCATGATAGCTTCCATCCATCTAATCAACACCATCTAACATAAGGATATAACAAGAAGCCATGCAATTATGTAGAAGAAACAACACATTCCACCATAAATTCAATGATAAGGATGTTTATTTACAAGCTTGGCAACAATTTCTGCCTTTTCCTCCTACTCTAGCTGCTATTTAATCATTGTCTACTATTGAACTATTGACTATTAACCTTAACAAATGAGTGAGCGGAGCCTTATATAGTGCTCTCAATACAATCTGAATGGTAAAGATGGAATCCACATAAATGGCCAAGATTGAAAGATAGAAACCCACACAGTATTTAATGCTTGACCAATGATAAAATTACAATAAATAGGCAACATATCCTTCCTTGAATGTCGACCAATGGATGATGGGGTTAGGTACATCGAACTTTGTGCTTCCAAGTGGTAGTTATCCTCCTTGATAGATGAGTAAGTGCATTGAATTTGGATGCCTTAACTTGGACTTATGCGATTGGATAGGTGATAACTAGGCACCACCTCAGCTTATTCATTGTAACTCATCACAAAGTGTCTGTGATCCAAATAATATCTCTTGATACTCAACATTTCCAAGGGCCTACAATGATGATGATGGGAGATATTCCCTAAATGCACCATCTTCTAACTTTGATTAACTCTTCTAGAATTGTCTCCTGCCTTGATCACCTTTGCATTCTCTATATCTTGTGTGAAAACTCCTCCATCTTGGATGCATTTCACTTCCCAACCTTGGAATCTGTTATCTTGATTGGCCTTGACCTCCCTTGATCTTGAAATTCCCTTTCTTGGATTGCTCCCTTATACTAGCAATGATTCTTGGATTTTCATTGTTGAAATTGTGAAGTATGTACATTGATCTCCTCCTTGTCTAGAAGTCTTGAATATCCTGACATTGTAAATCAACCTCCCATGTTGTGGTTGTATCCTTGGAGTTGTGAGGCTTGAGTTCTTGTCTTGATGTTGATTTTGCACGCCTTAGAAAACTTGATGTTGAGATGCTCTCTACCGATCCTCCTCCAATAATGTCTTGCATATGCATCCCTTGATGAGTTCTATCTCTTGATTGTCTTCTCCATGAATGTCTTGAATAGATGCCCTATCTTGAATATGGATATTGATGTGCAAGTCCTCCATGATATTAATTCGCCTTGGAGTGTAGATTCATGCTGACGTTGCATGTACCCCATTGCTGGCCTTAAACCTGGAAAAAAACACAATTTCACATCATACATTATGGATCAAATAAAAATAAGACCAATCACCTAACAAGCCAGGCTCCTAAAAAACCTTTCAACGTGGAAATAACATCAATGAATGCAAATCTGAAAATGACTTTCAAAACTGGGAACTATCTTGAATCAGGTCTGCAGCTTCAAATCAGTCCCTAAAAATGGCAAAAATGCACTGAAAATGACACCAAATCTGTAAGTCATGTCTACAGTTTGCCCTTAAATGCTGATTGATTTCATCCCTCTTAAATCTAATTCTCTGCAGGTCTGCTCCTCCAGATGTTGTCTTGAATTGGATTAATTGATGTTTGAATTGAATGTTTTGATCTCTCTTTTATATGCCTCTTTACTCTTGACTCCATCTCACATCAATTAGGTCGGCTGGGTAGGTGGATTCACCTATAAGTACATATTAATAGAGTCAAGCCTGCACCTTCAAAACACAATCCAAGACCTTATTATTCATTGATATCCTCTGCATCTTGGGATTAAGTCTGTTTTTAGGATTCTACACCTGATTTTCAAATCCAATTTTGACCGATTTTTCACTCCTTAGGGTCTGGTCTGTATATATTTTCTAGGTAGATTTTGGATGTGCCTAAGGACTGTTGAGGTGGGATTCAAAGGGTGGTTGGGACTGATGAAGAGTGCATTTGGAATGGTGTCATGGACTGATCGGGGATTTTGGAGTGCAAGGCTGTAATGTCCCCTTTTTTTAGGTGACATGAGATGAGCAAGGGTTGACCTACCATTCGAGGTCCCGTAGGTCAACGACATGGTTAGGGGACTCATTCTGAGGGTCATGGAGCTTTGCAGGGGCTCTGTGAGCCGTTTCGGACCTTCGGACAAGGTCTCCTATTTTTTAGGGAGAACTGGCAGTTGGCTAAATGACCACCTGAGGGACCAAGGAGCAGAGCAGGATCCTTTTGAGCAGTTACAGGTGTTTGAAGAGAGGTTCCTACTTTTTAGGGAGATTCCCTACCTTCTAGGAGGTTGTGGTAGTTTCCATATTTGAGGTTCCACGGGACCATACTATGGTTTCAGTTTCAAGAAGATTGGATGTGTTTCCTAGTTTCTAGGAGCATCCCTAGATTTTAGGGATGGGACTGCCAGTTATATTCATGATTGTTTGGTTATTTTGGGCTGTTATTGGATATCTGGAGATATTTTAATATATTTAAATATTTCCTAAGTTAGCGATTTAATAAATTAAAATAAGGCTATGTATTTAGTCATTTCGGAGTAATAAGGGGTTTTTGGCTTCATCTGGGTTGATATGCCTATGTGTTATAGCTCGTTGGAAAGGTCTTGAACTTTGCTACATGATTCTCACCTTCCAGAGTCTTTTTGGATGCCTGACGCTATTTATTTGCAATTTAGTGTTATTTTCCTATAGTTGACGCCATAATTAGAAAATAACGCTCTTTTCATAATGCGCCAACTTTACTCCCTTTTAGGGTTTGGCTTGGAAAGGAAAGGAGATATAAGGAGATGAAGACCTAATTGTTCATTATCTTTTTACACAATCAAACTTATTTGTGAATTTTCTCTGAGTGAGTGATTCTTCATCTGGAACGCATACCCCAAGATCTGGACTGGCTGGGATGTAGCCCTCAGCAGTTATTGGCATTGGATTCTTCAGGCAGAGTGCATAGTTGACAGAGATTGAGTACGCCATTCTTCATTGTGGATTCAGGTTGCAGAGTAAGGGTTTCAGCATGGCAGATTGTAATATCCCCACTTTGAAATAGAATTTAATAATAAATGATAATAATATTCCCACTTTGAAATAGAATTTAATAATAAATAATAATAATAAAATTAAAATATAAAATGATATAATTAAATATGATTAATTAAAAATTAATTAAGTTAATGAAAAGTCAAAAGACATGAAAGGAAAAGTTGTGACTCCCTCAACAATGATATATAAAAGGGAGAAGAAAACCTCATTTGAGGGGGGGATAATTTGGTAAGGAGAAGTGCAGATCTGATTTAAATAATAAGTGCAGATTTGATTATGAAAGGTTGTGTCCCTTTCAAATGGTAGAAATAATGAAGAGTTGCACTCTTTCAAAGGATGATAATGGTGAAAGGATGTGTCTCTTGCCAAAGGGCATACATGATGAAGAGATGTGACCTCTCCCTCAAATTGAGAGATATAAAGGAAAGGAAATAAGGGAAAAAAGGGGAGGAGGGCGGACGGTGGAGACAAGGTAAGGGAGAGCGGTCTGCAGAGGTAAGGTAAGATACAAGGTTTAGTTATTAAATAATATAAGTGATACAAGGTTTTATTTATATTAAATAATATAAGTATATTATTTAATATGTAATGTCATTATCATAATAATGTGTGAAACTCATTAATATTAGCTACTAAGTAATGTGTGAGGTTCGTTAATAGGTGATGTTAATTGTAATCTAGTGAATATATATATATATATATATATATATATATATATATATATATATATATATATATATATATATATATTCAATCAAACAAGGAGTAACATAATGATTATAAATATAGATATTGATTATAATAGAATGAAAGAAGTTAAGGTTAATGAATGTAATTAATGTATATGTAATGTTATGATAATGAATACTTTAAATGAACATATTAATGAATGGTTTTCAGATATTAAGGAATAAGTATAAACCGTATGTTAATGAATTTGTATTAACATATGTTAACGAGTATACGTATCAATGAATAGTAAGGATATAAATTAATAAATGTAATGTTCATTAATTAATGTGTAATGTTCATACATATTGGTAATGTGTAATGTTCATTAATATGTGATATTAATCGTAGTCTAGTGAATGTATATATATTAATTAATGTGTAGCAATCACTAGTCACTAAACATAGGTAAAAGATATAATTTGTTAATTGTTGTATACATAAGTTTGCGTATTAAGAAAGATTAGGAAGACAAAGGTATGTTAAGAGATGTAATGCATATGTAAAAGATGGAAGATTATATATATCTATGTTAATTAAGAATACATTAAGAATTCATGTTAACACAAGGGATAGTTTATGAATTGAAACTATTATGAAAATGTATGGCTTGGTTGACTAAAACTCAATCAAGAAGAGAAGGATTTGGTCAATTCCCCTTGAGGACTTGGATGATGGAGGCATCACCCAAGACAAGGTAAGGCAAGGGTCTTCCTTGGTTGGCTTGGGTATAAGAGGTTATACCCAATACAGGACTCAAGGTTGGGCCGATCCCCTTTGAGGACTTGGATGATGAAAGCATCACCCAAGGCAAGGAATAGACAAGGGTCTTCCTTGGAGGGCTTGGGTGTAAGAGGTTACACCCAAGACAGGATTCGAACTCATCTTCGATTTCCTGGAGGGCTTGGAACCAAGGAGTTCCAAGAGGGCAAGCTTCACGGCTGCCTAAGGACATCTTGGAACCAAGGGGTTCCAAGAAGGCGAGCCTCACGGCCGCCTAAGGACATACTTTGTATGGCATTCGTATCCTTTTTATTAGATAAAAATTATGATTATGTTAAATAAACATTGAAGTTAGAGTGCAATTTAAATTACTTATATATATATCTATATGTTTGTTATGTTCTAACAATCTATTCTGCAAGTTAATGATCTCTAAATAGTAGGGACATTACACAGATCGATTCTTCAGCTTGGGCGTGATCCTTGCAGCCTTAGGGCTGCCATTTGCAGCAGGTACATCCCACGTGGAATGTAAGGAATGCATGTATTCAGCCTTAGAGGTATTCTTGATTCATGATATATTATTTTGTGAAGAACTTGGAAGTTGCAGGTCTGCAATTTACAACAACAAGCAGGTTTGAGACGGAAACCTCAGATTTGGTCTTCAGGAGGACGGAATCCCTTCTACAGGAGGCACGTGGAACACATCAAAAGCTTGTTTCAGGCATATTGAGGGTCATTTCAACAAGCAAACTCAGTAATCATTAGCAGCAAGGTCATTACATCAAATCTGAGCAAGAATACATTCAATTTCAGTGCATTACTTGTTTCTTTTGGCAGCTGTACTGTTTCCCAAGGGGGCTGTACCATTACAGATGGCTGTGGAGTGATAATAAATAAAATGGAGGGTTTTAACTCCATTTCTTGTTCTTAACTTCATTGTTAGGACCAGCAAGGATTGTGTAGAAGAAATCATAGTCATCAGGCTTGAATTGAGATTAGGGTGAGCAAAACAATGAGGATTTAAGGCTAAAATTGTATAATTTTGCCTGGCAGAATTTGGATTTCCAGCTGGTAATTGGGTTTTTGGCCCAATTTGTTATTGGTAATTCATTTGGAGGTAGTATAAGTGTATTGGTACATCTAGACTGCCCTTGTACCTTCAACTCATGCCTGTATCCATTTCTGGATAGCAAATCAGCAACAAACCCCAGTGCTGGATCCGTGGTATGTTTCTAATTGTTTTGGTGAATGTATCTTCACTCCGAGTTGAATGTAATCTGCTGTCATAAATAAAATCAGAAGCTGATATCTTATTTTGAGTTGAATTCTATGTTATTATTGGTTAATGGTTGCAATCCCCATCACCAAAAAATAAACAACACTTTTTGCATCTTCTGTCTAGTCTCTAAGAACACCAAAAGGCTCTGAAAGATAGTTTATTAATTAAAACTTATATAGGGCAGCAAAGAATCCATTTAGGGATCTTTCAATGGTATCAGAGCTTTGATCTTGCCAGCCTGTTGGGTGAACATCAAGAGTTCTAATTCAGATTTGAGTTTAGTTTGGTTGAAAATCAAATTGGACTTCATGACAGGGTTGTTTAGAAATAAACAAGCGGGAAAAGAATTTGAACAAACACCTTCAAGGAGTTCCAGACAGTCTAAGGGTACAACTCCTTCAACAGGTACAAGGAGAAGGTCTCCTGCCAAGACATTCAATGATACGGTTATGAACAACTATGATAAGTATTGCTTTCTTCCTAAAAAGATACGTGACCACCTTTCCTTCACACAATTCATGGGTGTACTAGTTGAAGATGACTTGATGTTTTCAAGTCCAGGTCATCAACCAAGAACAAAACAAGAGTCAATTGAGAGCAAGGGAAGCTAAGGAAGAGGAGCAGATATGATGTTTACCAGTGAGATTGGTAGGAAACTATTTGAAGATTTTGAGAGACATGTAGATCCAATTGGTGCCTCTTTGGTTGGTTACAACGCTGTCCCATCATTTTTGGTGGAAGATGTGAAGGAAGAGTTTGTAACTTCAAGCAATACACAAGACATTCATGAGAGGTTTGATAAGTTTTCGGATTGCCCAAAGACTGATTTTGAATCAGCAATTGATGAAGAACGTGAGGTTGAAATGGACAGCGTAAGTTTGGATTCATTTGTCACACTACTTCCTCTTCTCAATTGGGAAGACCACGAGGAAAGTCAAAATTTAATGGTGTGTAGTGAATCCAAAGATTTGTCACCACGGTATGATCATAATTCTGAAGTCCATAGCAGCAGTGACATAACTTCTCTTCCTCAAGATATGACAGCCTTTGGTCATGAAGAGAATAAAGATTTGCATTCTACATTTGCGGGTGCTTATGGTACAAGCATGGGTTATGCTGATGCAAATAATAAAACTCACCATAAGTCTGATTTTGTGTACTTTGGGGCAGCTGGTATAAAACATTGCCAAAAGTTGAACGAAGATTGGTTACATAGAGCTGCCCAAGCAAAAACACTTGCTGCCCAAGCAAGACACCACCTCCAAAGAGTCAAAGAGTGTCACAATCGGTTAGATGACGCAAGGATACAAAGAGAATCATCCATTAGATCTTTATTTCTTCCAAGGGAAGAAAAGGACAGCGAAGATATATTGAATGGAAATAAAAATCAGTTTGATTTTCTGAGTTTGATCAGCAATTCTCCTTTATCTAATGAGTCAAATTTGAAACCTTGCATTGAGAACATTCAAGTTGGAAGACTAGGTTTGAAGTTGATGAGTTGTTAGGTGGCATTCATAGTGGACCAGCCACTGAAGGTTTATCCATGTTGCAGAACAAAAACATCTACTATTCCTTTGTGGACTTGTCACCTCTTTCATATGGTAGGGCAGCGATGTACTTATTAATTGGTGACTCGGTTTTCTTAGAGGTGACAGTGGGCTATGAAGATCAGTGTGTAAGAGACTATATTTGGTGCATGGCTAAACAATATATTTATTTGGCATCCTCCAATGAAGACATACCAACTTGTGGAGAAATTGGGCAAGTTGCAGCCGCTGATCAAGGGTTTTGGAGAGGTTTCCATTACACTTTGCTTGTTGGAAATTGTCTTATTGATGGGTCCATTTCAACATTGAAGATTGGCGGTATTTATGGTTTCAATTGGAGTGAAACTCTCGGCTAGTTAGGTGATGCCCAGATTTGCAGCAGCAGTATAATGAGTATTGACATGATGGATAAATATGACAGTGCAAAGATTTGGGATCCTGGTATTGACATGTGTGGTGTGTTTCTTTAGTGGATCCATGATGAATTGTTTCACTTTGGGTATACAAATGTTTATATCAGAGTAGCCCAGCGGTTGGGTGAAGTAACGTTTATCAGATTGATATGGGATCCAGTGAATTGGTTCTCAGCGTGCAGGTGCAGATTGTTTGAGGGCAAGCAATCTTTAGGAAGGGAAGATTGTAATGTCCCCTTTTTTTAGGTGACATGAGATGAGCAGGGGTTGACCTACCATTCGAGTTCCGGTAGGTCAACGACATGGTTAGGGGACTCATTCTGAAGGTCATGGAGCTTTGCAGGGGCTCTCTGAGCCATTTCGGACCTTCGAACGAGGTCTCCTATTTTTTAGGGAGAACTGGCAGTTGACTGAATGACCACCTGGGGGACCAAGGAGCAGAGCAGGATCCTTTTGAGTAGTTACAGGTGTTTGAAGAGAGGTTCCTACTTTTTAGGGAGATTCCCTACCTTTTAGGAGGTTGTGGCAGTTTCCATATTTGAGGTTCCACGCAACCATACTATGGTTTCAGTTTTAGGAAGATTGGGTGTGTTTCCTAGTTTCTAGGACCATCCCTAGATTTTAGGGATGGGACTGCCAGTTAGCTCATCTTTTCCGGCATCGGTCACAGATAGGTGACAAAGTTATATTCATGATTGTTTGGTTATTTTGGACTGTTATTGGATATCTAGAGATATTTTAATATATTTAAATATTTCCTAAGTCAGCGATTTAATAAATTAAAATAAGGCTATGTATTTAGTCATTTCGAAGTAATAAGGGGTTTTTGGCTTCATCTGGGTTGATATGCCTATGTGTTATAGCTCGTTGGAAAGGTCTTGAACTTTGCTACATGATTCTCACCTTCCGGAGTCTTTTTGGATGCCTGATGCTATTTATTTGCAATTTAGTGTTATTTTCCTATAGTTGACGCCATAATTAGAAAATAACACTCTTTTCATAATGCGCCAAATTTACTCCCTTTTAG
Source organism: Cryptomeria japonica (assembly GCF_030272615.1). Lineage (NCBI taxonomy): Eukaryota > Viridiplantae > Streptophyta > Pinopsida > Cupressales > Cupressaceae > Cryptomeria > Cryptomeria japonica. The sequence goes on from NC_081406.1 coordinate 267,106,141, forward strand.
GGTTTGGCTTGGAAAGGAAAGGAGATATATGGAGATGAAGACCTAATTGTTTATTATCTTTTTACACAATCAAACTTATTTGTGAATTTGCTCTGAGTGAGTGATTCTTCATCTGGGACGTAAACCCCAAGATCTGGACTGGCTGGGACGTAGCCCTCAGCAGTTATTGGCATTGGATTCTTCAAGCAGAGTGCATAGTTGATAGAGATTGAGTATGCCATTCTTCATTGTGAATTCAGGTTGCAGAGTAAGGGATTTAGCATGGCAGATTGATTTTTCAGCTTGGGCGTGATCCTTGCAGCCTTAGGGCCGCCATTTGCAGCAGGTACATCCCACGTGGAATGTAAGGAATGCATGTATTCAGCCTTAGAGGTATTCATGATTCATGATATATTATTTTGTGAAGAACTTGGAAGTTGCAGGTCTGCAATTTACAACAACAAGCAGGTTTGAGACGGAAACCTCAGATTTGGTCTTTAGGAGGACGGAATCCCTTCTACAAGAGGCACGTGGAACACATCAGAAGCTTGTTTCAAGCATATTGAGGGTCATTTCAACAAGCAAACTCAGTAATCATTAGCAGCAAGGTCATTACATCAGATCTAAGCAAGATTACATTCAATTTCAGTGCATTACTTATTTCTTTTGGCAGTTGTACTATTTCCCAAGGGGGCCGTACCATTACAGATGGCTGTGGAGTGATAATAAATAAAATGGAGGGTTTTAACTCCATTTCTTGTTCTTAACTTCATTGTTAGGATCAGCAAGGATTGTGTAGAAGAAATCACAGTCATCAGGCTTGAATTGAGATCAGGGTGAGCAAAACAGTGAGGATTTAAGGCTAAAATTGTATAATTTTGCCTGGCAGAATTTGGATTTCCAGCTGGTAATTGGGTTTTTGGCCCAATTTGTTATTGGTAATTCATTTGGAGGTAGTATAAGTGTATTGGTACATCTGGACTGCCCTTGTACCTTCAACTCATGCCTGTATCCATTTCTGGATAGCAAATCAGCAACAAGCCCCAGCGCTGGATCCGTGGTATGTTTCTAATTGTTTTGGTGAATGTATCTTCACTCCTAGTTGAATGTAATCTGCTGTCATAAATAAAATCAGAAGCTGATATCTTATTTTGAGTTGAATTCTATGTTATTATTGGTTAATGGTTGCAATCCCCATCACCAAAAAATAAACAACACTTTCTGCATCTTTTGTCTAGTCTCTAAGAACACCAAAAGGCTCTGAAAGATAGTTTATTAATTAAAACTTATCCAGGCCAGCAAAGAATCCATTTAGGGATCTTTCAAAGGCATGTGTTGTGGTTTTAGGGAGGCTAGACATATGTTGTGGGTGAAGGGTGGAGAGGGATGTGCCGTGGATTGGAGTGTGCAAGGAATGTAGGGAAGGATATGTCATGGAGAAGAGGGAGTGAAGGATGTTGTGGTGATGAAGTGGATGTTGTGGATTGGAAGGAGCAAAGGATGTGTTGATGTTTTTTTTACGCATAGGGGAACGCAGAATAAAATACCCAAAAGTATCTTATCCTCTCTTGAACAAAGCTTCTCAAATACTTAAGATTGGCTTAAGGATCACTTGAGATAACTCCAAGGTTCTGGTATGTCAAGTCTTAACGTGTGGATAAGCACAGTTGGTTGATGCGGTTGCTGGTATCACAAGGGGACTTACGTTGAATTGTCGAATGCTTGAATCGCTGGAACTTGGTCATTTGATGTTGCAATCTTGCAATCTTGTGATGCTTTTTTTTCTAAACTAACTTGAGTTGAAAAAAATGGCAAAAGATAAAGGGTTGGGAAGAGTCTATTCTAAGACCTAGAATGTAAGAAGATAGTTTAATGATTAGCTGGAATCCTATCGGGCAAGGTCTCACCATCAACTTGAACAATTTGACACAAACTCAACGCAATGTTCTAAGGACATTTCAAAGATATTCAAATCATTACCATCAAACATTGCTCACCATTCAAGTTAATGCGTAAACAATGGACGCATAACAATTTGAATTTAATCTCATATCACTTCAATGGACCACGTAGGGTGCACTCACAGTCAGCAAGAGGCTAGTGGTATGGACTAAACGGGTTCCATGCAAATGCATTCAATAATTTCCTCCATGCAATCTAATCAACATGAAAGGAAATTGAGAAGTAGAAACCATGAGATTTGTTGAAATAATGCATTTCACCATAACTTCAATGAAAAGAGTATCTCATTTACAAATCTTTAACAACAATTTCTTCTCCTCCTAATCTATTCTAAATTCTATTCTATTCTTCTCCCGCTACTAACTATTCTATTCACTATCTATATTCACTATTGCTATTACTATTAACCTTTGCAAATGAAGAGCTTGAGCCTTTTATAATGCTCTCAATACAATTTAATGACTCAGATCAATTTGAGATCAATGGCTCAGATTTTACAATGAAAACACTAATTAGGATTTGTTACAACAAACTCAATTCTGGCCAATGAAATAATTACATCATTTGGACACATGTCTCCTCTGGAATATTCAACCAATAGATAATAAGGGTAGGTGCCTCAAAGTTTGTGCTATCACGGGTGAGTCAAGTACATTGCATCTAGACATGCTGATGTGGAGCTTCTTCGATTGGTAGAGATAGTGACTAGGATGATGACTAAGATTCGACCTTCAACTTGCACTTGTACTTGGTAGATCATCATGGATGAATATTTCTTGATACTCAACATTATCCAACTTAATCGATGATAATGATGATCTTCTGAAACTATCCTCTTGAGGGTTTCAATCATGGAGGTGCAAGGTATAGATCTCATCTTCCTTTTAGTCTTGAAGTATTGGTGTTTCCTTGGAACAAATTTTTGATGTCACCGCTGCTTCTTTCTTTTGGAATTCCTTCTTTGTGACTCCTTGGTGCAATGAGAGTTGAGATTCATCTTGGGCATTCTATGCTTGTAAACGAAGTTTTCTTCCTTGCATGGTGTTGTAGATCTTACAATCTTTCTCCTTTCGCTTTGCAACCACCATCCTCTCCCATTTGCAAAACAAAACAAACATGATATCAAATACATAATATATAACCTTGATAGTTCTTCTAACTTGATATATCCCTTGATTTTATGTGTTTTGCAGGTTTGGTAAGAGGATTTAGAGAGAATTCGCTCTCATGAAGGAGTTATTGAAGTTGCTTTACGCTCCTAGAGAGGAGCTCTTGAAGTTCACCCTACCCCCTGATGTTCATGAAATTACCCTTAACTTGCCTTTGAACTCACTTTCATTCATTTATCTTCATTCTATGAGCTCAACTTTAAAGCTTTTGGTCATTAATTGATGATTGCATGACGAACTATCTTTAGGAGAGGCCTCTATAGGAATTTCACTCTGAGAGTGCTACTCATGAAGTTCGCCTTGACTTTGCTTCACATGAAACTTCTACCTTCATCTTCTTAATTCAAAATGAATCTTTCCAAACATCAAATCAGTTCAAGGTAGTGGTCTTGTAATTAATCTTGCAAATTCGCCTTCAATGGAGTAGAGTTCACTCACTTGAAACTCGTTCTTGAAGCTCAATTTATGAAGTTCACTCATATACTTCAATTTGTGAAGTTCACTCATCTAGGTTGATTCTTGAAGTTCGCTCATCTTGCTCCCAACATGAAGTTAACCTCTTACTTGCGTTTCATTCAAAATTATTCTGTCTTAGGCATGCTTAGGCATCAAATAAGCTTTAGGAAATGATCTATTAGCAGTTTTGTATCTTATTGTCGGTAAATAATACAACTTCGCTCTTCTCCTTCAACTCATGAAGTTCGCTCATGTATGCTGATCCTTGAAATTCGCTCATGTCATTCAATTCTTGAAGTTCGCTCATTCCATTCAATTCTTGAAGTTCGCTCATGTCATTCAATTCTTGAAGTTCACTAATGTCATTCAATTCCTGAAGTTCGCTGATCTCCTTTGATTCTCGAAGTTCACTCATCCTCAAAACACGAAATTCGCTCATGTGGCTTCATTCTTGAAGTTCGCTGATCCTCTTGAGAACATGACGTTCGCTCTTCTACTCCATTTTGTGAAATTCGCTCATCTTCCTTCCATCATGAAGTTCACTCATATACCTCACTTTGTGAAGTTCGCTCATGTATCATGAATCTTGAAGTAGCCCTCTAACTTACCTTTCATCATTCAAATTCAAATTTGTTCTCTATCAAATTAGCACAAGGAAATGATCTATTGGCTGTTTGGCATCCTATTTTGAGTAAATGAAACAAATTCACTCTTCTCCTTCAACTCATGAAGTTCGCTCATCTATGCTGATTTGTGAAGTTCAACATGAAATTCACTCATGTATGCCAAAACATGAAGTTCGCTCATATGGGCTGATTCCTAAAGTTCGCTCATATACCTCACTTTGGTAAGTTCGCTCATGTAATGGAGTTTATGAAGTTCACTCATGTACTCCAATTCCTGAAGTTCGCTTTCCTTCTTCAATTCTTGAAGCTCGCTTTCCTAGGACTGATCATGAAGTTTTCTCCTGGACTTTGAATTTCGCTACTCTTGCCTTGAAGTTCACTCATGTACCTTAGTTCATGAAGTTCGCTCATGTACCTTGATTTGTGAAGTTCGCTCATGTGGGCTGATTTGTGAAGTTCGCTCATGTGTCTTGATTTATGAAGTTCGCTCATATAGTTTCATTCTTGAAATTAGCTCATCTTCTTGAGATCATGAAGTTCGCTCTTATACTCCATTTTGTGAAGTTCGCTGATGTAGCTTGATCTTTGAAATTCGCCCATATAGCTTGATTCGAGAAGTTCGCTCATCTACCTTGAAACATGAAGTTCGCTCATGCAATTGAATTTGTGAAGTTTATTTCAAATTGAATCAACTCAAGGCAAATGCTTTCAAATCCCTTTTGCTCTTCCATCGTTAATTTCGCTCATCCACCTCAAGTCATGAAATTCGCTCATATACCTTCAAACATGAAATTCACACATCTCCCTTCATTCTTGAAGTTCGCTCTCCTAGGGCTGATCATGAAGTTCGCACTCCTAGGGCTGATCATGAAGTTCGCTCTTGGGCTTTGATTCTTGAAGTTGAATTTTTCTCCTCTTGCCTTGAAGTTCGCTCATGTACCTTAGTTCATGAAGTTTGCTCATCTACCTTGAAATGTGAAGTCGCTCATACGTCTTGATTCTTGAAGTTTGCTGATCTACCTCCATTCTTCAAGTTCGCTCTTGTTATTGAGTTCATGAAGTTCATTTCAAGTTGAATGCTTTTAAATCTCCTTCGCTCTTCCATCATGAATTTCACTCATCTTCATGAAATTCGCTCATCTCTCTTCATTTTTGAAGTTTGCTCATGTGCATCAAATTGTGAAGTAAACCTCATGAGGACTTGGAGATGAAGTAGATTTGCAAAATGAGCTTATTGCCAATCATTTTGTTGCATTTTGATTCAATCTTTAGACTTTTTCATTCAAACATTCAAACTCATATTCACACATAAACTCAAACAAGGCACTCAAGGGAAATTTGCCCTCCTATCTCTCAACATGAAGTTCGCTCATATAGCCTAATTCTTGACGTTCACTGCCTTATAGCCAAACTTGAAATGTGCTCTCTTAAGGCTTTAACATGAAGTCGAGATTTTGGGGCTTGGAGAATGAGGTGAATTGAAATCAAATATTTCCTATTTGCTCATCACCTTGCTTCATTTTCTCCATTCAAACTTACAAGATAAGGTTCCTTGAAACAACTTCGATTGAGCTCGCGATTGACCCACACGACCTTTAGACCCTATGAACTTACTCACTTCACACTCAGACAAGGCTCTTCACCTGACTCCTGACTTTTGACCACCTATACCCCTCTAATGCAAAGGCTGATAGCTAAGGACTCAAAACACAACCCCAGAAAGCAGGAAAGAGGTGGGGGTCCCCATTTGCAATGGGGCGATGTGTGAATACCTCACAACAAGATGTAAGGTGGAATGGAAGGGGTGATCGGGATTTTAAGGTGTTGAAGCACATGTCATGGGATGGGAGGTGTAAGGGATGTGATGAAGGATGCTTGCCAAAGACATGTTGTGGTTTGAAGGGTGTAAGGTATGTTGTCAAAGACATGTCGTGGATCCAATGGAATGAGGGGTGTAATGTCTTTTTCCTTAATCTTGAGGACTTCACTTAAAATTCTTTCAAGACATTATCATCCTCCATCACCACACTTTGTTCTCAAAATTTCAAGTCGACTTGCTATGCTGTGAATTTGGGAAGGTGAGGCATATGCCTTAGGAGGGATTGGGGATTTTAAAGGATGAAGGATTGAAGGAAGTGGAAGGGTGGAAGAAAGGATGGACTCCCTACTTGCACTATGAGCTTATCACCTTGTTGCTTCCACCTGTTGCTGGTGTTTTTACACAATATGCAACACAAAATAAAATACTAAGTATTCTATCCTCTCTTGAACAAAGACTCCGCAAATGCTAAGTTGCGTGATCAAGTGGGATGACTCCAAGGTTCTGAATGTTAGGTCTTGATATGCTCTTGGATAGACTCAGTTGTTTGATGTGATATTGTTGGAATCACAAGGTGGACTTACGTTGAATGCTCAAATGCTTTGAGATGATGTTGGAACGTGAAAATTAACTTGATTTGATAAAAAAGGGAAAAAGGATAGGGTTTAAGGAAGCTACTCTACTCCTAAGAATTAAGAGTGATGGATAATCTTTGATGAAACTCAACTAAGCTTTGCTTTAACATGCAGCGAACATCTCCACAAGGCTAGTACGATCTTCTAAGGATAGCTTTATGATTTTCAAATCATCACCATCAAGTTGATGCATATAAATGAAAGAGCGATAATTAAAGTTAAGCTTGGTTGAGATGGATCTAGTTGACTACGCAAGGGACTTTACAATCAGCAAGGCATTAGTTGTAATATCCCAGTTATTTATTTATTTTTTTAAGGCCAACAATAGTCATCAACAAGAAGATAACCCGTTAAGGTTAGAAATCATAAACTGAAACATGCTGGGAAAGTAACCCTTCTACTTTCTGATCACCAAGTGCCCAATGTGGGAAGGTGAGAGCATACGGTGTTGAGGGGATCATTAGCTTAATTAACTGAAAACAATACAATGCTTGGGCGGCAAGCTAGCCCCTTCCGCTTATCCAACGAGAAGGCAAGAAAACTTGGCGGTGAACCAGCCAAGTGAGATACACAAAAATACGAATCACTCAACCGCAATATTTCAGCGGGAGGACTGCAATTACATAACAATCTCAACTTGACCGCTTATGCAACGGGAGGACCATTACACTTAGATATCACTCGACCACTTATGCAGTGGGAGGACTGAAATTACAATTTGCTTGATAATAGGCAGCAAGCCAGCCTCTTCCACTTTTCAGCAGGATGAGAATTACAAAACAGAACTGGTTAGTAGTACTACTACTTAACCTTACAAAAAAAGAAGATATGAGAAGAGAGTAATGTTGATTATCCCAATAAGAACATGAATTTCTGCTAATATCAAATCTGCAGGCTGGAGTTGCAAAACCAGCAGCCTAAGAAAACTCTAAAAAGCTCATAACTCTCTCAATACACATCCAAATCACCCAAAATCAGTCCCAAACCCACACTAGACTAACTGCAATGACAACCAACCAAAGACATGATGCCATAACTCCCTTATTAATTTTGCACACATCCCAATGTAATTCAGAAACCCACGCCTAGCTTAGGATTTTCGATTTTGTCTAGAAAATTCAAAGCTTAACTAAAGATTCCACAAACTTACAATGTATATCGCCAGTACCAGGAAGGATGAAAGAGCCGATACCCATAACGGTCAGTCGCTTCAGTAGAGAGGTGTGATCGAAAATGCACTTCAGCCACAGGCAAACTAGCAAGTTCCCAAAATCGTTCCAACACCAAAAATGACTAAGACATGCTCTGAGAATATAGTAGATTACAGGACAGCTACGTACTATGTTTCAAATACGAAACCGGGAAGCACTAGAGAGACGCACTCCGAAGCCTCAAAAGTTTTGTCGCCAAACCAGCAGCATAACATTGCAAATTTTCAAGATAACCAGAATGGGAGCCCAAGGCTCTTATTTATAACTTCACACCACCAAATCCAAATGCAAATTGCTTCAAACTCATCTTTCTCCATTTGCATTTCATTCCATCTCATGTGGACCCCAAGAGTGGCGCCATCCCACAAGTCAATCCTCACACCAAAAAGAAAGGACCACGATATTTCACTTGGAAAACATTAGAGATGAGAATAAAATAATATCTCCCTTAATAATTTTGGCACCCCCTCCTTAGACATAAATTTCGCCTAGCACTTATGAGATATTAGGCATTAATCCCAAATTCAATAAATCAGTAGTAATTGATCAAATTAATTAAATATTAAACCTTAGGATAAAGAAATAATATTTAATTGTGTCACATATGTCTCCCATACCGATTATTATCAAAACCAGGATGAAACTAAGCCAGGAAGACCACTGAACTGCTGCAGGATCAGGACCCTTTCCACTGCCAGAAATAGAATTATGCCATACTGCCACTTACTAAAAATAGTAAGTCATGAACTAATGCTTTGAAAAGCATGATCTTCGCGGCCAGTGACAAAGCATGGAGAGCTCAGTAGGACAATATCACCAAAATAGCCATTCCTTGACTTACTAAAAATAGTAAGTTCTCGCCTCATCAATGTTGGACCCTCATTCTTCATTCCACCTAGCCTATGGGTCTCAGGAATAGGCTAATGGACCACTAGGAGGTCATCGACGAGAAGGGGACATTACATTAGTAGTATGCATGTACGAATTTCACCATTGATCATACAAAAAGTTCTATTCATCTAAACAACATGAAATTAAAATAAGAAGTAGAGACCATGCAAATTGTTGAATCGACATATGGATTTCACCATATCTTCAATGAAGTTTACATGTTTCTTACAGCAATGTCTTGGCAACAATCTTTGCCTTCTCTTCCTACTCTACTCTAACTGCTTGCTATGTATTCTTTAACTACTAACTATTATCTCTTTACAAATGAAAGAGTGGAGCCTTATAGAGTGCTCTCATTACAATTGAGTGGCTCAGCTTGATTCACAATCAATGGCCAAGATCAAAAAATAGAAACCCTAATTAGGGTTTGTTACACCCATTACAAAGCATTTAATGCTTGACCAATGATAAAATTACATTTGATGGGACACGTCTTTCCTTGAATGATCAACCAATAGATGACTATGGTAGGTGCATCGAACTTTGTGCCCACATGTGGTAGTTATCTTTGATGGACAAGTCAAGTACATTGAGTATAGACGCCTTAGCTTGAAATGATGTGATTGGCTAAGTGATGACTAGGCACCACCTTAGTTTGCTTGATCTTTGTAACTCATCACAAGTATGTGGTTGTACTTCTCATGATCATCTCACTTTCATCCTCTCGTTTGGCAATTTCGCCTTAGTTCTACATTTGATGTAGACCTTGTGATGCTTATGCTTGAACCTTCCTTCTTACCTTGAATGCATTGATCTTACTCCTTGTGTGATCTTGTATAATATTATCTTCTTCATGTAGTGGAAATTCCTCATTCCTAGCTTGGAGCCTTCTTGTTCTTCCTGTGATGTAGATGAATCCTACTCTTGCCTTATAGTTTGTGACAATGATCCCATCAGATGCTTGTATGATCTTGATACTTGAAGTGCTGCAATATCCACCTTGGGCCCTTGTCTTTGCTTATGTGGTGAAATCTTGATGTTGTATTTGAGCTGATAAGCCTTCACCTTGGAGCTGATCCTCATCACATGTTGCAATTGAAGTGTGCTAATGCATCATCGTGTTGATCATGTTCTTTGCATTCGCTGCCATCCTTATGTTGATCTTGAAGTCTTTCTTGTTACTTTGTAGTTGTGATGATGTTGCTTCCATGCCTTGAACTCTTGACCTTCCCCACAGTCCTTTGCATGCTCGTCCCCCTTGCATCTAACCTGGAAACAGACATAATTTGAATCAAGATATTACAAAAAGTACCTAGTCAAGCTTCTTACTACCTTCTCTAAATCTGGAAATGAATTTCTGATCATAGAAACATCTGATTTAAGTCTGATTTTGTATCTTAGGCCTGATTTATGTCTGATTTCTCACTTTATATGCCTGATTTGATCAATTCACTGATGCGGAAAGTCAATTCGCTATGCTCTAAAGACTTTCCCTTAACTAAAATCATCTTCAACAATGAATGGATTCGCTGTGGCTTGCAATAACAATCTTGGCAATATCTGGTTAGAAGTGGAATCACTGCCTTTGATGATAAATTTGCTGTTAGTTGGGATCACTCTCAAATCGATTCATATTGTAGATCAAATGCAATGATCAACTTACATTTGTAGTCACTGCAAGGGAGATCATACCTCATCACAAGTCCGACTTGTGATCATCTTTAAATGTTTTGCAAATTAACTCAAAGCCGACTTGAATCCTCATTTCAAAATTTAAATAAAACATTTATCATTCATTATGGTGGGGTCCAATCAAAGTGGCGCTCATATCAAACACATATCCCTTGCAAAACACATTTATTAAATCGCACTCTTGAGGTGGCATTGGAAGTAGCATTGCCTAGGATGCACCCTATCATTGCCTAGGATGGACCCTATCGTTGCCTAGGACGGATTCATTTCTTAAGTCGGACATGTCCTTTGCCTAAGTACGCCTTCAAATCCTTATGTTGTACTTGTCCTTTACCTAAGGATGCCTTCAAATCCTTATGTCGCACTTGTCCTTTGCCTAAGGACGCCTTCAAATCCTTATGTCACACTTGTCCTTTGCCTAAGGACGCCTTCAAATCCTTATGTCGTACTTGTCCTTTGCCTAAGGACGCCTTTAAATCCTTATGTCACACTTGTCCTTAGTTAAGGGATGGATGCAATCACTACCAAGGAAGGGATGCCTTAGGTTGCTAAAGCAAAGAAATCGCCCAAGTTGATTAAATCACACCTTTAAACTTCCAAGGGAATGGAATCTGATTCAAAATTAAAACCTCTTAATTCGCTGACCTTGACCATCAAAGGGAATGAACTGTTTTGAAGAGGTGTCCTCAGCAATGGAAGGAAGAGATGGAAATGCCTTAAGTTGCCCTTCCAGGCGATTGAAGGAAATCACTTTGCCTTAGTCAAATTTTGCATTTCATCTCCATTTTGCAAGCAGAAGATTTAATTCGTGAACTTTGAAAATTAAATGACCTCACCCTATCTATAGAGAAAGTCGTAACTTGATTACTTCCTGGCCACTTGCACCTCCTACAAACAAAGGCTAATAGCTAAAGATTCTACAACTAACCTTGAAAGTGGAAAAAAGTGGGGGTCCCCATTTGCAATGGGGCGATGTGTGAAAATGTCACAACACCACCAAGTGTAGAACGAATTATTCATAATGTTGACTTGGTGCCCTCTTCCTCTTTCTTCGTCTCTTAGACCTTGATCTATCCTTATCAAGCACTTCACCATAGTTGATTGGTCATCACATCCTGACAGATCCTTGTTGACCTAAAGGTTGTACCGCATCCCCTCTCAAGCAATAGGCTAAAGACACTAGCCAAACTAGACAACTAAACTAAGACAACTACTCTAGAAAGCAAAAAAGTGGGGGTCCCCATTTGCAATGGGGCGATGTGTGAAAACATTACAACAAGTGCCTAATCTAGATGTTAGGCAAAATATTTTAAACAAATGTTGAGAGGCCCTCAATAATCTCTCCGTAAAAATTCTTGAAGTTCTTTGAGAGTTTTTTTTGGGGATACAAATAGTATGCTACTACATTAATGGGCTGGTAGAGTTGATTGTTCTACCTCCTATCATGAATGTCCCAAATGGATTGGAACTTCCTCACATCTCCCCAATAAAAGTTTTGAAGGGCATCTTTGGCCTTGCCCATGGCCTCATATAGTTAGTACTTAGTTCACTTGGTTTTGCTCCCCATCCACCAAAGTTAAAACATTGACTAAGGGCTCTAAAACCTACAAACAAAATAAAGTTACAAATTAAAAACTAAACTTTAAAAAATTAAACAATATGTTATATTTACAATTTAAAATGTAAAAAGAAGTTTGAAGTTATCTTGAAGATTTCACTAATGCTCTTAGCAACAAGTCATCAAAATTTTCTTTTAGCACAATGTCTCTAACTACCTTCTTCAAATAAGAAGAATTTATCCATGTTTTTTCTCACAAGCATCTACTTCAAAGGTCTTATAAAACTATGAGTGCTTTGCTTGGAGATGAAGTTAGTTGCAAACCTTGTGGTACCTACTCACACAAGTTACTTCCCATTAGTGTACTCTCTCATAGAATTGAGCACCCAAGGGAAATCATAGATATTTTTGGTGATGTTCTTGGTGTCTTCCAAGTATGCTTTTGTTCTCTACAAGAAGATCAAGCTAGGGCACAACACAAGGGGTTTGCAAAAATGATATGTAATGTGCCCTTCCCAAATTGCACTAACTTTTACCTAAAACCATAAATTACACAAATTAGGGTTAGGGTTTGAACTTACCAATCAACAACTTGCTAAACAAAATGAACCCTTGCATGTAGATCTTGAATATAAAGCATAAGAACAAATACAAATACATATTCATCTTATTGTTAGGTTTAGACAAAACACTAAAATTATAATACATGTTGATCTAATGATAATCATAATACTAAACGGATTAGTGTTTAATGCCCAGTTCATAAAGATGGTGACATAAATTCAGTTTATTAATGTTACTTAAAATCCTGAGACCATTCTCTAATAACAATAATGTTCTGATAAAGATTACTTCAAGAATGTTACCAGTTGTTTGATCTTCTTGATGTGATGCTACTTGCTTAACTAAGTTTGTTGCTGTCATATCTCCTTGTCTTTGTTGATGTTGGAAGGAGCTTGAACTATTTGAATTCTATTTCTTTATTTCCTTCTTAATGCCTTTGATGCTTGGTTGAAGTTTGCTTCGATCTTTTACTCTTTTCCTTCAAAATGGCTCCACCAGCCAGCCGCCCCCCCCCCCCCCCCCCTCCATCAATAATGGGTAGTGAATTCTTATATCCCTCCATCAGTTATGTCTCCTTTTGTGGTTGTGACCCCTTGGAATAGGGTGTGTCTCTTTATTGTCAAGTTGTGACCCTTGTAACCACTTCCACCTCCTCATTGCTTAATCACTTTGTTATCCCCAATTTGGACGTGTGGAAAATTGGGGTGCATGTCCAAATTGGGGTAACCCTACAAATTTTTAACTCATTTGTAGCCTATATGCTCTATGCACACTTTTCGAGGTAATTTGTGTCACTCCCCATGCATGATTTTCCACCTTAGAACCTTCATTTGAAGTTTCTTGATGTTTTGCGTGTCTTGTAAATTCTAAGTGTCCAAGTGTAATTCGGGTTTATAAACCTGAATTACACCAATTAGTCTTCCTAGTGCAAATCGGGTTTACAAACCCGAATTGGACCTCCTACTTGCACTTGCTTTACACCTTTTGGTATTTTTCGGGTTGGTAGACCCAGACTACACCATGTTATTGGTGTTGTTCAGGCCAACGAACCTAAACAACACCGAATACCCCTTGCCATTGCTTGTGTATGGGCGGTGCATGTCGAGGTCGTAGGCCCGCCATGCATCACAAGCCATTGCTTGGTGCATGGCGAGTCTACAACTCCGCCCTGCACTTCGCAACCCTTTGGGCCATAGCCTTTGTGTATGGTGGGTTTGTAAACCTACCTTACACCAAGTTTGAGTTCTTCCCTTTTAAAGTGCATGGCAGGTTTATAAACCCACCATACACTTTGATCCTTCCACTTAGGTGTAGATCGACCCTGTAGGTACGACTTACACCTGGTTTTGATATGCATTTTTTATGTGTAGTTCGGACCTATAGGTCCAACCTACACCAATCACATGTTTCTCCCCAAGGTGCAGTTTAGGCCTATAGGTCCGAACTACGCCTAGTCTTTATTCCAAGTGTATTTCAGGTCTACGAACCCGAGTTGCGCCTTTGAGCCACACTCAGCGTCTTTGTGTAAATCGGGTCTACAAGCCCGAATTACACTAAATGCACACACATGTAAATAGGGTTCGTAGGCCTGATTTACACTTAATCTACCATGATACAATCAAGGTTTTTGTAACCCTAATGGTGCCAAATTCAACGCATGCATGATCCTCTTCAGTACAAATGATCGAGATGGTTGATGATTGCTTTTCTCAAGTACTAACGTTTTCCCCAATGTTATAGTGCTATTCAATTGACAGAATCATCTCCAGGGAAAAGACAATGAATTTCAAGAAGCAAGACTCCTATTCACTCTTCCTCTCATCCTCAGTGGCGTCAAACATTCCAAACACTAGATGAATATGAAATACAGGCTACCTGGCAACAATACGAAGATTTTCCGAAGAAGGATGATCATAATAAAGATGTGTCTCTAGACCCTTAGTCATTTTTATGCATCTTTAGTGCAATGGCATTTTTTAATTTCAATTGACACTTCAATTGTCATTTTGTAATATCAATCGACACCTCAGGTGTCATTCTATGTATGTACTAGTACACATGTAGGACTCCATGTATCCTAAGTCAAATAGGACTCTACCTTTGACTTGGTCACAAATTAGTTATAACTTTCCTGGCTTCATGTTGCACCTCCTCTATGTATATGAGCGTGCTCATTGTAATTAAGGATCTTTATGGCAATGCAACAAAACTCTGCTAGTTTGGGAAGCACTCTAAAACTTTGTTTTTAGATGTAAATCAAATTGCAATCAATAAAAGAGACAAGTTGCTTTCAATCTTTGTGCTGGAACAAGTTGTAATGTGACAGCATTATTCAAAGTTGATTGTGAGTATTGTGGTGTTATTTGAAAGAGATTTAAACCCAATCTTGTAGCCTTTGAGTTGCTTATTGTGTTTATAATTAATGATATATTGTCAAACTTGATCTTGCAGTCTTTGAGCTACTTATCATGTTTGAAGCTAATGTTTCATGCTCAAGCAAAGAGATAACTTGCAGTTTTTGTGCTGTTTTTACCCTCTACGTTTGTGCATTTAAGGTGACAAACGTATTTTATCTTTGTTCTTGAAGCTTTATAGGAAGTCATGGAAAGTCTTTGATCTTTCATGAGCTTCTTGATTATTCTTGCTTGGTTGTACTTGAAAGTTTATTGATTGTTCTTGCTTCCAATTAGCATAGTTTCTTAAGATTACAGCAACTTAAAATCATTTTGTTGCTCTGTTCTAAATAGAGAATTGGGTAGATACTTACTCTGAAAAAAGAGAGTAAAGTAATTGTATCATCTTGGATTAGTGTATAGTTAGCAGATAGGGTAATATTAGATATAGTTTGTAGTACAAAGGGGGAGCCTTCCCTTACAAGTAGGAAGGACCATATCTTGCCTTCTGAGAGATATTGTCTCACATACTATGTTGAAACCCACACTTTGTAAACCTTTCCGAGTTTACAAAATTTTCACCCAACACACTTCATAACTAATTCCTTGTTAGTCCGAGTCTAACTAATTCCTTGTTACATGGCCGCTACAAAGAGAAGGGAGGGTCGACCTCATGAGGCAGTCAATATCTATTGTATGTCTATGCAATAATCTTTATCCCTCGCGATATCCATGGATTGCTTAATCATCAATTTCCTAATCCTCCTCTTGATGTGAGAATAATATGTGGTTTTTTGCATAGTCGAGTATGATGAGGAATTATCTTCTCATATGATTGTTGTATAAAAGAGTTCTTTCTTTGTGGAATTAATAATATCTGCCATGATATGCAAATCTCAGCTTGGCATTGATATTATGATTTGTGCATATTGCCAGTTCCATGTCACGTCTTTAGTCTGCATCTTATTGTCTTGACTCTTGATGATGATCTTCTTATCGGCAATATAAATCCCTTGATATAGTATATTACTCTTGGAAGGACGATAAGAATTTTGCACAACTAGATGACAATCAATGTGGACACTTAATCTATTACTTATGGATGCAAACCGTCTTTATCTTAGTGAACTCTATGGTTTGGTTACCATAATTCATTCTAGGATGAGAATCTAAAATCATTTGGTCTTATAGATATCGTTATTGCCATCTACGAGTTATTTATAAGATTACTTGCTTGAGATCATCAAACCCTTGATTATATCACGGGCTCTCAAAACCCATTGGACTTGATGTGCTTTGTTGATGCTAGATAGGAAAATCGTGAAGTCTTATAAATTGGACAATTTTCCTTTATAGGATCATTGCTTTAGTTTTTCCCTTGATCAAATATGTGCTTAGTGCTAGGTTATGTGAAGGATGGGGACGTGACATGATAAGTGCCTACTCTCAAGGAGTTTCCTTGCAGCCAAGTATGTTGTTGCATTAACTATCACCACTTGAATCACATTCTCTCTACCAACATCTAGTACTACCTCCTCCAATATTTTGCCCAGATTCTCAGAACCTTTTACTATGTTTGAGGTGTTAATGGCCTTGAAGAACACCAACCAATCACCTAAAGCAATTAGAAAGTTGAGTGTATAATTCCTTTCATCTCTCCACCCATTTGATCCCAACTTTATCTAGATGCATTTCCACCATAATTTATTCTTATCTTGCACAACTATCATTGTATTTTGCAGCAATGACCGACTAAAAGCATGTTGACCAGGTAGCTTTCCCTACAATGGTCAATGTTGTGACAAAGTTGCCCCAATATGGGCTTTTTGCCATATTGAGAAAAGGTTGTTGTAATACAAACATTTGGACATCTCATGTCTGCCTCCTCATGCTTGTCCTTGTTCAAACTTCTACATTCAAGTGAAGGTTGTGAACTTGGTATTTTCTATTATCTATGGTACAGAAAATATTGCATATGGTTGCAACTCAATGACTTGGACTAGCTAGAAATTTGAAAGCCATAACAAGGGCCCACAATTTTGTCTTTATATCTTCCTCTAATTCTCATGCTATATTGGGATTCATTACTAGTCCAGTGGTTGTTTGGGTCCTCAATTTCTATAGTCTTTTCCACCTCATAAAATATAGGGCTGAATTTATCTCCCTTTCAAATTCTTGCAGAACATTCACACACAATTGGACATTATGGTTAGGGATCCATAAAAGGTGGTATTTGAATCGACACCTCCATTTATCTTCAACCCACAAAAGTTGCAAATGATTATTCTTGTGATTCATGCTTTAATAATATGCTTCCAAGTCACATCCTTTCCATCACAACTTCTACTTCCTAATGCCATTTATCATTGCAATTTGTAGGGTTAAAAAGAAAAATTTTAGTTGCAGAATTTTGTGTTTGAATTTGTACTTCTCTAAATAAAATGCCAAGAGCCATACATAAAATCAAATGGAATGGATGTCACAAACAAATCTAGAAATTGAATCCTTACATTATGTAAGAAATACATAAAAAAATCACAACTCGAATGCTAATATCCTAAAGCTGAAAAACGAAAGAAAAGAAATAGAAAATATACCTAGAGAAAATAGATGAAATTTCTCTTCAACTCCTTCAAATATTAACTCAAGGAGATCAAATGTAGTCATATAAAACTTAATTTATGACAACTTAATTTAATTAAATAAATTAATCCCTTCCTAATTCTCCAAATTAGCATATGGGAATAAAATAGGCTAATGAAACTCCCCCAAATGCCAGCATATGGGAATAAAATAGGCTAATGGAACTCCCCCAAATGCCTAAGTTGAAAAAGGGACATTACAGCCCTCCATTCCCGATATTGCTTGTCCTCAAGCGACTATAGATTTGGGTGTTGAAGAATATGCTCTCCTTCCCAAGTGGCATCTTCTATAGGTGAATCATTCCATCTAACCAAGTACTTTGGAATGCTCTTGTTCCTAAATTTCTTCTCTTTGACATCAATAATAGCTTCCAGAAATGATTAATTTTCACTCCTCATCAAGTGGTCGAAAGTTTGTAGAGGGTGTAATGTGCTGCCCCAATGCCTTTCTAAGGCAAGAAGCATGGAATACATAGTAAATTTTACTATGCTCTGGTAGCTCCAACTAATTAGCAACTTCCCCAATCCTTTTAAAAATCTTATAGGGACCATAAAACCTAAGTTTTAACTTTTCTACACCACTCCTCTTAAGTGAAAACTATCTATAAGGCTACAACAATAAGTATACCAATACACCTTTTGTTAGTTTTGAGCTTGTTGAATATTTTCTTTCAAAGCCTTCATGATACTTCAATGTTCCTATACCCAAACTCTAGCCTAGGGTGCTTTGCCATTTACACTAACCAAGTCCACGAAAGAGGTGGCATCATACCCGTATAGAGCCTTGAAAGGCATCAAGCCTTGCTTATATATAAAGTGGTATTACAACAATGTTCGTCTAGATGCAACCACTTAACCCAAGCCTACTAATAACAAGCCACATAATTCCTTAAGCACCTTTCCATCCACTTGTTTACTACTTTTGTCTACCCATCTATTTGTAGGTGATAAATTCTGCTCAATGTCAACTACGTACCTACTAATCTAAAGAGCTTCTACAAAACACAACGAGAAATTTTCTGTCCCAATCACTAACCATGTTTCTAAGCATCCCATGAAACCTAAACACCTCTCTGAAGAACAAATCTCCCACATGAAATGCCTTATATTTGGAAGATATGGCAAAAAAGTGTGCATACTTAGTTGTCCACCAACACATAGATGCAATATCTCCCCTACACCCTAGGTAGCTCTATGATGCAGTCCATCGATATACTCGCCCACTTCTAATCGAGAGTATGTAGGGGCTGCAAGACCTACTAGGAAAGTATGCTTGGATTTATTTTGGTGACAAGCTTCACACTCCCATATATTTCTATGAACATCATCTTTCAAGCAATTCCAAGCAAACACTCTCTCACCTACCAATAAGTTTTGAAGCACCCTTATGATGTACAAGTGGTGTACCATGAATATCCCTAAAAATCTTTTCGTTCATTTTTTATTTAGGAACCAAATAGATTTTGCCCTTAGATTATATACATTATAATGTCATCAATTACCTTATAATGATCATCTTGAATCTTGCCATCCATAATTTCACATGCAAAAATGTTCTTAGAAAACTAGACCAAAAGATGGGACATCCAAACTGCTGAACTCTCAGAGATAGCACACAAAGTGGGCTTCTTAGATAGAGCATTTGCTACCCACTTTTGTTGTTTATTTAGGTCCTTTTGGCCAAGGAAGTATTTCATGCTATTGTGATTATTTCTTATCAAAAACTTCCCTCCAACTATATACTATCTAAACTTGGCCAAGGTGTGGATGATTGCAAGCATCTCCTTGTCATACGTAGAATATTGTCTCTCAACATCCCTAAGTTTTTTGCTTTCATAAGCTATAGGTGCTTGTTATGCATAAATACAACTCCAATACCCTCACCTAAAGCATCACACTTAAGTACAAAGGGTTGAGAGGAATCAAGAAATCCCCAAACAAGAAAAGTGCTCCTTACCTCCTCAAGGAGATCAAACACCTGTTGTGCTGATTCTGACCAAGAGAATGATCCTTTCTTCGACAAATATGTGAGGGGTGTAGCAAGTTGTGAAAACCCCTTTATGAAACTCCTATAGTAACTGCACAATCCAAGGAATCCTCTCAAATGTGGCCCAATCTTTGGTGGAGGCCAATCAAGGATAGCATAAACCTTCCTAATCCGCCTTAACTTCATTAGCAACAATTACATGACTGAAGTAGAGCACCTCTGCCATCTTAAACTCACACTTAGATGCCTTAGCCAAAAAAGAATGGACCTCCATGATACCCAATACCTCATCAATGTGTTGAAGGTGGTCTTTCTAAGTTTCATTGGAGATCAATATATCCTCAAAGAACACAAACACAAACTTTTGCAACTACCTCTTAAACACATGGTTAATGCAAGACTAGAAAGGAGTAGGAGCATTAGTCAATATAAAGAGCATAATCAAAATCTTAATATCTATAGTGGCATCTAAAAGTGGTCTTATGTATGTCCTCCCGTAGATGAATATGATGATACCCAAATTGAGGGTTAATATTAGACAAGAAGGCTGCACCATGAAGTTCATGAATCATTTTGTTGATCTTGCGAATCGGATATTAGTCCTTAATTGTTTTCTTATTGAGTGCCCGGTAATCAATGCATATTCTTATTATCCCATCCTCCTTGACCAGCACTACACAAGAAACAAAGAGACTTGAACTAGGCCTAATGTGGCCCATATCAAGAAACTCTTGAAAGTCTTTTCTATCTCCTCTTTTTGCCTCTTTGGGTGACAATAAGGAGTGGTAATTGTTGGCTTAACTCCCTCCTCAAGCTCAATCACATGCTCAAATCCTCTCTTTGGTGATCTACCTGAAGGAATATCATTGAATACCACACTATTCTTGTCCAAAATAGATTGAATATCCACATGATATGTCTTCTTTTTATCTCAATGATACTTAAAAGAAATGAAGCATTGGGCTGCCCAAGCAACATCACCATGATGAAAAATGCTCTCCATTCCCTTAGCTGTAACAATTTTGGGTGTGCCAATTGCAGCTCCAATGAATGCTACCAATGAATCACTTGAATAACATTAGTATCCCCAATATCTACCACGTAGAAATCGTCTGTAACAATATTAATGCTCAACTAGGGAACCCTATTAGTGCAAGTCACAACCATGCATTAAAATCGCTCAAAGTCTTCCATCTATAAACCTCGCTTGGCAACAAAGACTTCATCTATGAAGCTGTGGGTTGCCCCACTATCTACCAAGACTATAACTTGCCACCTTTTAAAAGTTCTCTCACTCTAAAAGAGTTATACTTGGGAGTATGTAAAAGTATAACAAAAATCATTTAGGGAAAAAATGGGCAAACCAAAAGTAAAAAATTTTTTGAAAAATCTGGGAAAAAATAGGAAAAAAAATCAGGAAAATTTTGGATTTAAAAAAATAAACGTAAAAAATTGTAGAAAAAAGACAAAAAACTATTTTTTTATTTTTTAATTTAAGGGCGTTTCCATAGCATAGAGATGTACAGATCAAATAAAATAGAGAGTTAAACCCATGAATTGTAGAAAATAGATCAAAATTTATCAGACAGCGATCCAACTACTGTTAGGAATTTAATCCTAACACATGTATAATTGGCAAAGGAAGATGTTGATATATAATGAGAATTTTGTTGCTTTCTCTATTGATTTTTGTTTCTGTAGTTCTCTATTTTAGCATAGAACTAGTGAGCAACAAGTTAGTGAATTATTTTCCCCATTAATTTGGTTATTGAAAAAAATCATAGCCAACTGGCTTGTTGGAAGAGAACCCTAAACAGGTTTTGAAAGCAACAGAATCAACTTTTGGTTATTAGGATTGTTGAAACTTCATTTAACATAAATGTGTCATACCTTACAACATTAACTTGCACAAGGACTACTCTCTGATGCATAGATAATTACAATCAGTTATTATGTTTAAACCACTTCATAAAGAGATTGGAAAAGTTGGATCTAAAATTATCCAAATATGAGTTTTTTAAAAAACAAGTTGGATATTTGGATGCAAAGATGACAACTGCCTTGGTGATGAAAATGCATGCAACCATTTATGATGTAAGAAGCAACCTTAAATTGGAATATTGTATCAAATCTTTTCTGGAATTGTGAGTTCTTTGTCCAATTTATTAAGGTCCACCTGCTATACTTTAGTAAGAATTGATAGGGATAATATTTCAAAGCATTCATCTTATATTACATCCATAAATTTTCTGGTTTCGTTTCATCTTCTGATCTTTTACAGACACAGAGACAGTAAGGTAACAAATACAAGTATAAATGTATTAGCTTCAAGCAATGATAGAATGATCTAATCCTAGACTTGTAAGGGTTTTTAAGTACTACAATTATACTGGTTCCTTTTTGCTCTCTATTCAAGACTCCAAAGAGGCATGTCCTTCAAATGTAGTGTTCCACCGGAGTTGGGGATGGGGGGACCAAGGGCCTAAATTTGGGGACGGCGGGGGGACGGCGGCAGGGGGGTGGCAGGGTGGTAGTGCTGATATAGTTATACATATACATATAGTACTTGAAAAACTAGTTTTGAAAAGATGTGTGACAGTATAACAGTATAAGAATTACATTTCAAATGAAACTATAGGAAATTTGAAATACTAAATCTAAATAACAAGATTTCTTCAATGCTAATGCTAATTGCTAAATAAAATTTGACAAATGAAATTGTCAAATTGGAGATTTCTATTATATTGAAAAAGGAAAATATGAATATTTGATGTCATTGCAAAGTCTATAAAGATGATTACATGATTCATCGTTACAATGAGTAGGCAAATACAAATAGTAAAATACTAATAGCAATAGCATTACAAAAGAGACAATTACCCATTAGTAGGCTCCAATCTCAGAGGTTAATGATCAGTCACATATATTTATAATATCTATTATCCTAAGCAATAAAGAAAGGATTTAGGTTCCACCACACTTTTAGGATTCAGTATTGCAACTTGTGGTCCATCTTCACTGAGCCTTAAACTGAAATATTCTATGAGAATCATGCCTATATGTTTTCCCCTCTTATTCATGTGTATGAAAAGTTAAGTGGGGTCAGCTAAAGGGGCACACAAACTGATATATCACATAGTGTATGCAGAAAAGCATATTTTCAGCTTAATGAGATGCTTTACAAGTAGTTGGTGTGTCATAGACTTACTGGCAACTTTTGGGGTCTAACATGCCTTGGGTATAGATACTTAGTTTTTTTTAATTTTGTCAAAATGTCTTGTTAAGGATACCTCATCTTGTTAAGAACACCTCTAGGAACACCCTCTTAGGTTTAGGTGAGCTTGAAGAGGAGAGAGTCGCCACTCTCAAGCATGGGCCTTGATGGTCCATAATTTGTTGATGAAATTCTTTCCCTTTACTCTTTAAGACAAATCCCTTGCCTTTAAGATATATTCACAGTCTAGGAATGTGGAGTTGCAACTTTGGAAACTAACACTTCCATCCATTGGAAATGATGTACAGCCTATCTATTTCCACAAATAACTAATGAGCTTCAATCAATCATATACAAGGTTCACCTCCTTTGTCAATAATGTGTTGCAGACCTAAAAAACCAGGTCCTTGCAACGTTTTGGAGCCTCGTCAATTTTTCATTCCATTTCCCAACAATATGGGGTTCAAACAGCATTGATATACAAGTTATTTGGATAGATGTAACTTGCATTATATCAATCAGCTATCCCTCAAGATTCATTTTGAAAGTCCTTTCCAATGACCCCTCATTCCCTTATGTGTAGTAGGCTCTTCTTTATGCATGGCTAGAAATGGGTGGCTCTCTACCACAATTCCAAGAACACAGAGATGGTGAAACAAGGAACATCTTTGATCAAGATCCTCTCCTTACCAAAGGATAACCTCTTCTCGGGGCAGTTATATTTTTTGCTTTCTCTTTCTCTCTAATATGTTGCCTTGCGTGCATCCTTCTTAGTCTAGGCAAAGTTTGATTCCCATTCTAGAAATGCCACAACACCTAGAACTTCTTGTGTCATGTCAACATATACTTCTACAAAGGAGAATTTGGGTTTACTTTTAAGTGATGTTGGCCAACAAAGCTAGAACCAGCTACCATTGTAATCCCTATGGAAACAAGTTTCGAAAACAACACATTTCAAGAAAATGAAAATGAAAAATATTTATATCCTGACTGATTTAAAGATAGAAGAATGAAAAATAAAACATGATATTTTGTTTGTAGAAGGAAAAATGAAGAAAAGAAACTAAAAAAACTTGCTTTACAATCGAAAAATGTTCCTCCACAATCTCCTTAATAATGAATGGGCTCTAGCACATGCAGTGAAATAGCATTGCAACCTCTTCAAACCTTCAATGATCAATCTTTAGCTCTATATGTCTATTGACGAGGAATAAGAAATTTTCAGTAAGTTTATTTGGTTTATATGTTTTGTTTTCAAAAAATAGTAAAATATATTTATTTTTGTGTTGCAAGGTGTTTTGAGAGCAAAATTTAGGTTTAGGGTTGTCATTTATGTTGACCAATCGATGAAAGAGGTTAAGAAAGCAAAAAAGCTTCAAAAAAGTTCTGAAACTATGATTTGGGTGTGCATTTCTGCTCAAGCTCATCTTGGTTCATCCCATGTGCACCTAGGTTTGCCCAAGTACGTTACAAACCATAACCAAATGAACTAAGGTGTGCTTGGGAAGACCCTATTGAAAACCACAATTGACCTACACCAAAAGCTAGGCTAGATACAAAGTGGAACCAAATCCAAGAACTAATTTGAGTGAATTGCTAATATAGTTTTAAAACAATAGATTGATTTGTGAAAATACATTTTTTACACCTTTATTGCAGTTAACCATTTCAATCTTCTTCTTGAATAAGAGATTCCTTTTGATTGAAATTTGAAGGTCTTTTCATTTGATCTTAAATATCACACTAGGAACCCTAATCCTACTGTTATACAACTGAAAGGCTATCACAACTTCCAAAGCTGTCACCTGCTAAAATTCGGAAAGCTGAAATATCCATGTCAATTGATGACAACGAATAGGATTCCCAGCTTTGCTAGATCTACTTGAAAGTGTGATGAAAAAGTGAGCAACTTAATACAGATTAATTAAAATGATTGCTTTTTGATGACAAAAGCATAGATGCCACCAAGTTTATATTCCAAAATAACTACACTAGGAAAGTGCAGCACTTTTGTACTCCCAAATGCAACTCTACTCTAATCCTTAAACATATTAAAAGCACTGGATCTTACATGTGCTCTCTTTCTCAATAATTCTAATACCAACCCAAAACCACCCCACAACATTGCTCTCTTTCTTCCCAATGAGATTAAACCCACTCTTATAGCCCTATTCAAGTCAACCCCCTATGACCAATTGGTTACACTTATAATGAATTGTCTACAATATATCCAAAAATGATAGGCCTCCTACCTTTCACACACATGTTAGCTTACCAAAAGATTCACAAAAAATTGAAGTTGATGAAAGGAGAAGAAATCCCAGGTCATATAATAGTATAACCTCACCTGTGCAATCTCAAAACCACGACCCTCTCCCAGAATAACATTGCTGACAGGCACTCGAACACTCTCAAAGATCACCTCTGCATGCCCATGAGGAGCATCATCAAAACCAAACACAGTTAATGGTCTCTTTATCTGGACTCCAGGAGTATCAATAGGTACTAAAATCATGGATTGCTGCTTATGCCTTGGGGCACTTGTGTCTGTTTTGCCCTGCATCAAGAGAAACAGAAACAATGAATAGAATATAGCTAAAACTAGAAGAAATGCATCAATTATAAAGCTAACCATTGTCTTAAAAAAAATGGACCAAAACAGTTGACATTTAACTTTAAATATGACAAAAAAATCATTAATTTTCTTGTGAAGCACTAACAAGATAAACCCAAATAGCAACTGCTGGCTGCAACTCTCTACAGTTCACAAACAAATAATCTACAATTCTCAGATAGAAAGATATGGTTTCTACTAACAATGACATCTGATTGCACGATTCAAAGAATAGAATCTAGATTAATTTTATAGTTGGACGGACAAAAAATAATAGAATAATCAAGATTCACAATGTGGTATATCTACTTTGCCTTATTGTAAAAGCAACTACTACTAGGAAGCCCAAAAGTTATGGTTCGTGGATTAATATAACTTATAAACTACCAAATTGGCACTGTCATTGCCTAAATAGTAGTCCAAATAATGCATGACAACACAGCTACTCCAAAAAGGAGTCTTACTGTTGTAAAGGACCATAGGTAGGCCAAATAATCAATCCAAAAACTTGGTGAATTACTCATCAGTCAGAAGGTTCAGTGAGAAACACCAAAAAACTCATTAACAAGTTTCAAGTGACTACTTGCTAGGTAACTCACCTCAAAACTTGTGGGGATGCATGAATCTGCTATGAAAACTCATTTGGCAGCAAGCAGAAAACAAACAAAACCCTCTCTTTTATTTGAAGTTGGGCTAATATTGTTGAGATTGTCAAACAATAAAAATTATTGTTAACTACCACTGTAATTGCTTTAAGTAAATTCGAAGTAGATTGTATTAAGTTAAAACTTGGTATGGGCATCTTCTGTGTATTCTAAATCGTAGCTTCAAATACACTTTAGTTGTTTTACTTATTGAAAGTGTGTTATTATCACTTAATGTCTTGTTGCAATGTAATTATAGTCTTTATTTTAACCAAAGTTTCATGACTCACGGCGAGTCACGCGAGTCAGTGAGCCGGGTGACCCCTGCCGGGTCACGGTGACCCTGACCCGGGCTCGGACGGGTCAAGGGGCGTGACTCACCTGACTTGCTGAGTCAGCGAGTCACTCCCTAACTCGCCGAGTCTGAGGGTCGTGACCCGGCCGACGGGTCAGGGGGCGTGACTCACTTGACTCGCTAAGTCAGCGAGTCACTCCCTAACTCGCCGAGTCTGAGGGTCGTGACCCGGCCGACATCACTTAAAAAAGTGCAGTCAAAAAAACATATTTTTTAATGATTTTTTTTGCCATTTCCATTTCTTATAACCCTAAAAGGGATTGGCATTCACTTTTATGAGTGGAAGAGAGGAAAAAAGAGAGGAAGATAGATGGTGGCAAATGTTTGGGCCTTCAACCCCAAACCTTCAAAAAATTGCCATCCGCATATTGAGCCGGCCATGCAGCGCTTCTGGATGTGAGCGCAACTGGAGCATGTTCAAGAACATCCACTCGAAGAGGCGAAATAGATTGTCTGTGGAGAGGTTGAATGATCTAGTCTTTGTTCATTACAACCTCCATCTCAAGACCAGACAGATTTTGGACGCTGACTCCTCTCCGATCACTCTAGAGGAAGTCGACCCCGAGTCCGATTGGCTCACTGAGTCCACCAATCTAGTCTTCACTGATGAGGACCTTGAGTGGGTTGACCAGGCAGACAAAGAGGCTAAGGCTGTGGCTATGGCAGAGGAAGAGGATAGAGCACGATCAGGCACAACACCTATGGCTACTCAGACTGGCACATCACAAGCAGAGACTATGGCTACTCAGTCATCTAGGACCTACCTTAGACGCCTTTCTAGAAGGCAAATAGACGAGGCTAAGCCAGAGCCTGAGCCATAGACTTGTTTTTGTTTACACTTTACAATTACATATATGTTTGGGAACATTTGAAGTCATGGATTTTATATACATTGGACAACATTTATAACTCTATATATCTATGTTTTCTAATTCCTTCAGCTACAATTTACATTTCTACGCATGTGATGGATGTATGTTTATGTATGAGATCAAATTAGTTTCTATTGATGATGTTGTAGTGTCTTTAAGCTTAATTCAATAATGGGTGTATGAAACAAGTTTTAAATCATTAAAAATATCTAGATTTCAAGGGTTTTCTTATTTTGCCGAGTCACGAGCCGAGTCAGCCTTGCCGAGTCAAAGTCGAGTCCGAGTCTGGGAACTTTGATTTTAACCATTAGGAAGTTACTGTCTTCATATGTACTTGAATAATTTTATTTCCTTAATATCCAAAAATCCTGTTGCACGATTTGACTGTTACCAGTCTGGCACATGCATCTAAGGCATAAACAAAGTGTAATGTCCCCTACTAGGAGGCTGCCTGTTTCCCAATGAATTAACACACATTACTATACATTTTCAATTCATATTTCTTAAACTATTGCACAAATTAGTATTCATAAAATTCAACATTCATTATATTAAGTCATATCTTAGCTTCTTTCCTAATCCTAAAGGCGGATGGGGATTTACTGTCATAGGACACTGACACCAACTACAACAAGGCTCCCTCAAGGCCCAGGACTACCTGCCTACCCATCTTGGGCTCACCATCACTTGTGATGGGTTTACTCACCTTTCCCTATACACACCAACCTATCCCCTCATAGGACTTAGTAAATGAAATAAGAATAGGCCAATAATATAATAATCTTTAATGTATTATGAATGCATATGAAATTAAGTATGATTGTCAGACATATTGCAGCCTATATTAATATTACTATTAAATTCTGCATAAGAACATTATCAGACTTCATATATTAAGCACATCCCCATGCATATCGCCAAGAACAAGGCATGCTACTGCCTGTAACTTAATAACAGTTCTGATCTGATCTGTTTCATGGTGATGTCACTGGATGCTTCGATTCATTTCCCTTTTATCTCTCAATGTGAGGGAGAGGTCACACCTCTTCATGATGTATGCCCAACTCTTCATTATTTCTACCTTTTGAAAGGGACATAACCTTCCACAATCAGATCCGCACTTCTTATTTAAATAAGATCTGCACTTCTGATTCCCAAATTATCCCCCCTTCAAATGAGTTCTCCTCTCCCTTTTATATCTCATATTTGGGGGGAGTCACGACTTGTCATTTCATGCCTTTTGAGTCTTTGACCACTCATTAACTTTAATCAAATTTTAATTGTATATTTAATTTTTTAATCTTTTGTATTTAAATTTTATTATTATTATTTATTATTAAATTATATTTCAAAGTGGGGACATTACACAAAGGCAATTAGTGATTTCCATTCATACAAACCACCCAAATTGAAGACTTGTATAGAATACTTAAAGTTTTGTCTACAACTTTAGTCTACAATTAGATTCAGATCTACTTAGATATGATCAGTTTTCCCTTAGAATTTTAAGAACGGTTCCACTGTAAGTACTAGTCCATTTTGTGTTATGTCACAAGGGACAAACTAAAATGCTAACAATCCCATATAGATATCATTGTTAGGTGCTGAAACTGTTAAAATAATATTAATATCTTCTATAATGGTCATCTTCTATTTTTAGCAGTCATCTTAATTGTCGACTTATTTAGCTTGTTAAGTTAGTTTTTTATTATTTAGCCTTTTAAGCTATATTTAGCTTTCTAATCTTTTTAGCTTATTTGATTTCACTTTAACGACTAGTTCTATTTATAGAACATCGTCTTGTAACCTCTATATATACGTGTGTATATCGTTCAATGTAATTATCCAATTATTGAATCATTCATTCCATTTATTTTTCATGGTATCACAGCATGGAAATTAAAAATTTTGAAAGTTTTTGTTATTAAAAGTTTTCAAAGTTTTTATTGAAGAGATTTTTTTAAAACTGTTTTGTTTTTTTTTTAAAAAGAGCAGGTTCTTTTTCTCTTCCTAGGCGGATTTTTTTTTTTGCAGGTTGAAAATTTTCCTAGTGTTTCTACAATTTTCGACTAGGGTTTTGACCCTTTAGTTCAAGTTGAGATTTTATTCTGGTTCCAGATTCTTGGTGGGTTTTTCAAGACCTCAACTAGGTCGTCGTCAGATTTTTGGGGTGCATCGTTTTCCGTGCCTTGATTTTTGAGCCATTGGATCTGCATTTTGTTTTCAGATTCTTGGTGGGTTTTTCAAGAGTTTTCCTAGGTTGGTCTCAAATTTTTCTGGGTGTCTCATTTTTCATGCCTTGAATTTTGTGCTAACGAATTTGCCTTGGAATTTAAAAACAATCCGCGATTTTTGCTAATTTTGTGGATGTTGGGAATTGTGGGGTCTTCTGGGCGCCGTTTATGTTTTAAGTTTGCAGAAAATTTTAATTTCTAAGTTTCTTCCAAACCTCAAAATTCGTGCATTGGGATTCGTTTCTCGAATTCCACTCCAGGGTTTCAGATTTTTTGTGTAGCTGCTTCTACTCTGATTTTTGAATCAGATTCTTTTGTCTCATGCTTTCACTAGGTTGACCTCATTCAACCTCCATTTTCGTGATGGCATCTTTGACCAACATCATGTCGGAACACAGTCAAAAGTTCAACAGCGCCACAACACCTAGAAACAGTGCATGTTCACGATATCTGAATATCGTTACCTTTATCAGATTGATTTAGGCTAGACCTTGTCTTACAGTTTCCAAGGTTTTCACGATTTTTCCCTGAAAAATTGTCTGTCGGTTTTCTGATTTCTTTCCACAAAAAATTATGGGAGGGTTTTCACGATTTTTTCCTCAAAAATTGTTCGCAGGGTTTATAATTTTCCCTTATAAATTATCTCATCTGTAATCCACGATATTCGTGTAAGATTTTAGTTATCTAGGTTTTACCATTTTTTTCCACAAAAACGATGATTTGTAACCTCAGATTTCTTGGTTTTTCAATTTTCTCCTTAAAATCGTAAATTCTCTTTTCGAGGGTTCCTATTTCAGGGTTTGACGGTTTTTTCCTCAAAAATCGTGCTTTGTTGCAGTCAGTTTGGGTCGCACCTATCAGGGCGAACATCTGCAACCATGGTATCTTGCAGTCAATTTTGGAGTTGGTACTCTTCTACAAAAGGGTTTGCTGATTTTTTTTTCTCAAAATCATGGTTTCAGGCTTTAGTAATTCGTGTGTGTCAAATCTCTAATTCGCATGTGAAGGCTACATTAGCTTGGATGGCTTTTGGTACTCTTGGTCATTTACATCCTGCATATCCTGGGAGGGCCTCCGTAGCAGCAGATCGTCTTTGCATTTGTGATCATAACACCTGTAGTGTCTTCTGTAAGGTATTGAGTACGATGACCATTAGGGAGCGTGTTAAAATAATATTAATATTTCTATAATGGTCATCTTCTATTTTTAGCAGTTATCTTAGTTGTCGACTTATTTAGCTTATTAAGTTAGCTTTTTATTATTTAGCCTTTTAAGCTATATTTAGCTTTTTAATCTTTTTAGCTTATTTGATTTCACTTTAACGACTAGTTCTATTTATAGATCATCGTCTTGTAACCTCTATATATACGTGTGTATATCGTTCAATGTAATTATCCGATTATTGAATCATTCATTCAATTTATTTTTCAAAAACCATTAGCTTCACGGAGTTTTACATGCACCTACTTATTTCTTGAACCTAGCAAACCAATTCCACTTGGATTCCACGGCCAAGGAGGAAGTTTTGAGCAGACTCTACGATCATAGAGTGGATGGTACTTGATCCTTAGCTTCGAGCAAAGATTTTCTTTGAGATTGGGATCTTCGTACTTTTGCAAGGGGACCATTTTGCACAAGATAGATGTAAGGTAACTTGGATGACATTGCAAGCAAGCAAATATTTATTAAGAGTACATTTCAAGTTTAAATTTTTATATTTTTTCTGTTAATGTTGAAGTCAAAAAATGATTGAGTTCATTTTAATTTTTTTCTCATTTCAGTTGTATGGCAGGAGAGTTTCTTGAGGAGGTATCAAATCTTTAGAGATCTATCATATATGTGTCTTGACTCAACCATGTACCAATTCAATATGCTAGCACATTTGGAGTATGTTTGAGTATATATTCATTATAACCTTCACTTCTATCACAAGAAAATCCTAGGTTTTGATTTACTTTCTATCACATTAGATGATGTTGATCCAAAATCAAAGTGGATCATTGATGTTGAGAATCCCGTCTTTCACTGAGGAGA